>NC_092109.1:34784724-34853846 GCF_045679555.1 Salvelinus alpinus | reverse complement strand
AATGTGGTGCTCAGGCATCGAATCGAATCAAATTGCATTGGTCACATACACATATTTAGCAGTTGTTATTGCGGGTGTAGCAAAATGCTTGTGTTCCAAGCTCCAACAGTGCAGTAGTATCTAACAATTCACAACAATACTGTCACGGCCGTCAAAGGAAGTGGACCAAGGTGCAGCGTGGTCAGCGTACATAATCCTTTTATTTAGAAAAATGACGCCAACAAAACAACAAACGAAAGAAACAACCGTGAAGCTTACAGGGCTAAGTGCCACTAACAAAAGTCAACTTCCCACACTGAAAAGTGGGAAAAGGGCTACCTAAGTATGGTTCCCAATCAGAGACAACGATAGACAGCTGTCCCTGATTGAGAACCATACCAGGCCAAAACATAGAAATACAAAATCATAGAAAACAAAACATAGAATGCCCACCCCAAATCCCACCCTGACCAAACCAAATAGAGACATAAAAAGGCTCTCTAAGGTCAGGGTGTGACAAATACACACAAATCTAAAACAAAAAAAATGGAATTAAGAAATATATCAATATTAGGACGAGCAATGTCGGAGTGGCAGTGACTAAAATACAGTAGAATAGAATACAGTATATATGAGATGAGTAAAGCCATATGTAAACATTATTAAAGCTGTAGACCACACTATCTACCTAAATAGTTTTCATCTGTATTTTTTGTAGCTGTTTTACATATCACCACAGTCGGAGGCTGGCACTAAGACAGCATTGAATGATCTGTATTCTGCCATAAGCAAACAAGAAAACGCTCTCCCAGAGGCGGCGCTCCTAGAAGCACGGGACTTTTATGCAGGGAAACTTAAATCTGTTTGACCAAATTTCTTTCAGCATGTTAAATGTGCAACCAGAGGAAAAATTAAACTCTGGACCACCTTTACTCCAACACACAGATACGCAAACAAAGCTCTCTCTTGCCCTCCATTTGGCAAATCTGACCATAATTCTATCCTCCTGATTCTTGCTTACAAGTAACAATTTAAGCAGGAAGCACCAGTGACTAGATCCATAAAAAAGTGGTCAGATGAAGCAGATGCTAAGCTACAGGACTGTTTTGCTAGCACAGACTGGAATATGTTCTGGGATTCCTCCGATGGCATTGAAGAGTACACCACATCAGTCATCTGCTTCATCATAAGTGCATCAATGACGTCGTCCCCACAGTGACCGTGCGTACATACCCCAACCAGAAGCCATGGATTACAGGCAACATCCGCACTGAGCTAAAGGCTAGAGCTGCCGCTTTCAAGGAGCGGGACTCTAACCCGGCAGCTTATAAGAAATCCCGCTATGCCCTCCGACGAACCATCAAACAGGCAAAGTGTCAATACAGGACTAAGATCGAATCGTACTACACCGGCTCTGACGCTCGTCGGATTTGGCAGGGCTTGCAAACCATTACAAACTATAAAGGGAAGCACAGCCGAGAGCTGCCCAGTGACACGAGCCTACCAGACGAGCTAAACTACTTCTATGCTTGCTTCGAGGCAAATGGCACTGAAACATGCATGAGAGCACCAGCTGTTCCGGAAGACTGTGTGATCTTGCTCTCCGCAGCCTTTAAACAGGTCAACATTCACAAGGCAATGGGGCAAGATGGATTACCAGGACATATACATATCCTCTCCCTGTCCGAGTCAGTAATACCAACATAGTGCCTGTGCCCAAGAACACTAAGGTAACCTGCCTAAATGACTACCGACCCGTAGCACTTACGTCTGTAGCCATGAAGTGCTTTGAAAGCCTGGTCATGGCTTACATCAACACCATTATCCCAGAAACCCTAGACTGACTCCAATTTGCATACCGCCCCAACAGATCCACAGATGATGCAATTTCTATTGCACTCCACGCTGCCCTTTCCCACCTGGACAAAAGGAACACCTATGTGAGAATGCTATTCATTGACTACAGCTCAGGGTTCAACACCGTAGTGCCCTCAAAGCTCATCAATAAGCTAAGGACCCTGGGACTAAACACCTCCGTCTGCAACTGGATCCTTGAGGTAAGGGTAGGTAACAACACATTCGCCACGCTGATCCTCAACACAGGGGCCCCTAAGGGGTGCGTGCTCAGTCCTCTCCTGTTCTCCCCGTTCACTCATGACTGCACGGACAGGCACAACTCCAACACCATCATTAAATTTGCCGATGACACAACAGTGGTAGGCCTGATCACCGACAACGACGAGACAGCCTATAGGGAGGAGGTCAGAGACCTGGCCATGTGGAGCCAGGACAACAACCTCTCCCTCAATGTGATCAAGACAAAGGAGATGATTGTGGACTACAGGAAAAAGAGGACTGAGCACGTCCCCATTCTCATCAACAGGGCTGCAGTGGAGCAGGTTGAGAGCTTCAAGTTCCTTGGTGTCCACATCACCAACGAACTAACATGGACCAAACACATCAAGACAGTCGTGAAGAGGGCATGACAAAACCTATTCCCACTCAGGAGACTGAAAAGATTTGGCATGGGTCCCCAGATCCTCAAAAGGTTCTACAGCTGCACCATCGAGAGCATCCTGACTGGTTGCATCACTACCTGGTATGGCAACTGCTCGGCCTCCGACCGCAAGGCACTACAGAGGGTAATGCGAACGGCCCAGTACATCACTGGGGCCAAGCTCCATGCCATTCAGGACCTCTATACCATGCGGTGTCAGAGGAAGGCCCTAAAAATTGTCAAAGACTCCAGCCACCCTAGTCATAGACTGTTCTCTCTGCTACCGCACGGCAAGCAGTACCGGAGCGCCATGTCTAGGTCCAAGAGGCTAAACAGCTTCTACGCCCAAGCCATAAGACTCTTGAACACCTAATCAAATG
Source organism: Salvelinus alpinus (assembly GCF_045679555.1). NCBI lineage: Eukaryota > Metazoa > Chordata > Actinopteri > Salmoniformes > Salmonidae > Salvelinus > Salvelinus alpinus. The sequence continues at coordinate 34,850,990 of NC_092109.1, read as the reverse complement.
GCTACCCAGACTATTTGTATTTCCCCCCCCTCTTTTACACTGCTGCTACTCTCTGTTGTTATCATCTATGCATAGTCACTTTAATAACTCTACCCACATATACATATTACCTCAGCTAACCGGTGCCCCCGCAGATTGACTCTGTACCGGTACACCTCTTTATATAGTCTCGCTATTGTTATTTTACTGCTGCTCTTACTTGTTATTTTTTATTTCTTATTCTTATCCATATATATATATATTTTTAACTGCATTGTCGGTTAGGGGCTCGTAAGTAAGCATTACCTGTTGTATTCGGCGCATGTACTAATAACATTTGATTTGATTTGATTTAGTGTTCCATTATTAAAGTGACCAGTGAACAGGCCATGGCTCGAGTGGTTGTTGTCCTTGATGATCTTTTTGCACTTCCTGTGACATCGGGTGCTGTAGGTGTCCTGGACGGCAGGCAGTTTGCCCCTGGTGATGCGTTGGGTATACCCGCACCACCCTCTGGAGAGCCCTGCGATTGCTCCCGGTGCAGCTGACGTACCAGGTGGTGATACAGCCCGGCAGAATGCTCTCAATTGTGCATCTGTAAAAGTTTGTGAGGGTCTTAGGGGCCAAGGCGCTGTTGCGCCTTCTTCACCAAACTGTCTGTGTGGGCGGACCATTTCAGATCGTCAGTGATGCGTATGCCTGCATGGCAATGTTCTCAATCACAAAGCCGAGTAAACTAATCTCGGAAAACCCAGAACAAAAATATTGCGTAATTGCATCAGATGCTTGATTAAACTCTGGGGGGGAGACGGGTTAGAAAATAATATTTTCTATCTAGACTAACACCATCTATACTAACCAGACTAGTGAAGTCTTCACCCCTCTGAACGTAATCTCTCAGCCAGTTTCAGGCAAGTCTATGGGCCAAAAATCACCTTCTAAAGATGCAAGCACCTGTCCAGCGACCAAAAAATCTGCGTACCTGAACAAACTCCTCGTTAGTCAAGGCTTCCCACAGTCTGTCGACAGACGCTACTGCCTTTTATGTGACGTGCATTTGTTCACAAGAGACTCGTGACCAATCTATCAGAGATCAGGAGTTGTTCTTTAAATATGTTTTACTGTACTACTCAGAAGTGTTTCATGCATAATTGCAAAACACCAGATCAGATTTCAATCACAGTATTTTACACATTTTCCTAAAAGATGCTCACTGTGCTATTGTTAGGGAATGGATTTAAGCTATTTATTTTTCAAAATAGACTGTCAACACTTGGTCAACACTTAGCTTGCAGTTTCATTTTGACCATGAAATGAATGATGCATTAACCATTTTAGTGCAAAAACATTACATTAAATTCTTATTGGAAATCAAAATGAATATTTACTATAACTATGCAGTTCAATATGCATTTTTGTCTCCTGCGCTTCCCAGGGGAGCTTTTTCAGTGGTGCGGCGGTGCCTGAAGGTCCTCTCAGGCCAAGAGTATGCTGCTAAGATCATCAACACCAAGAAGCTATCTGCCAGGGGTAAGTGACTCGCCTATCCCCCAACACCCCGCTTTAAATATGTTTTAACAGTCCATATGGTGGAGACAGTAGAGGTAGAATCCATAGAACAAGCCTCCCCATTCAAGTGAATTATGACATAATGGGAGGATTCTATTTATTTGGTGCAGACAGTAGGGTTTCTGTTCAGAAAGATTGTTATTGTGTTGTCTTTTGTGAATCCCTCGGTACTCCTCCAAATGTTTCTTTAAGTAGAGCAGTGATATTTCTTCCTCAGTGTTGTCAGAACCCTTTGATGGTACTGACCGACCTGTAAAATGCTGCTGGCTCACAGTTTTGAAATGAAGGTTTGAACTGACTGGATATCTGACTGTTGTTGGTCACAGTTTGATTGGCACATTCATTTTTCAGTTCCCCCCTCTTGTCATAAAGACTTATGATGATCTGCTAATTGAATTATAATCTTAACATTATATAAGGGGATGTAAACCAAGGTTTTTGATTAGATCCTTTGCTTGACAGCAGGTTTGGAGTAAAATACTTCTCCAGAGACATCAAACTGCAAGAGCCGTTACTGGTTCATTGAAATGAGACAAACAAGACGTCTTGTAGTAGCAGTGAGTCTGATTGAATAATAGTCAGTGGAGCTGAGGCGCCTTAATGTTTAATGAAAGGCTGACATACCAAGGCATTTTGAGGGACCACACACCAGCCAAAAGGTTTCCTCTCTTTTCACTTTTTGAAAATCAGATTTTCTGGTTCTGTTGAGAGATTAAAGACCTACTGTCTGGAGTGTGGGAGGAAGCAGAATGCCCTAAAAGTACAGTAGCAACTCACACCTCCTACACAATGTTCATGTGATATACTGTTCATCAACGTACGTATGTACTGTATCTACGTATGTACTGTATCTCTCTATATCTTGTGACACTTAAAAAAACAAACACATGCATTGCACACACGCACACATTCATTCAAGTCAAAGGAATCCATCCTAGCTCAATCAAGACATATCATGTCTCCTTGAGATACACTGAATTGCTGTTAAGCAGTTGACGTCTGTCTGATGTCTGTCTGTGTGATGTGTGATGTCTGTCTGACATCATTGCATTCATTCTGCGTCATGCTGGCTGAGCTGAATTGGCCTTCAGGGGCAGCAGCAGAAACACGTTGACGTGAGCGGAAGTAGCCTAGTGGTTAAGAGTGTTGGACCAGCAACCAAAAGGTCACTGGTTTGAATCCCTGAGCCTACTAGGTAAAAAGTCTGTTGATGTGCCATTGAGCAAGGCACTTAACCCTAATTACTCCTGTAAATTGCTCTCGATAAGAGTGTCTAGTAACATGATGATGTCTCTGCTACAGAGAGACTATCTAAGACGGAGGAAGGACAGGAACTATATTTTACGCAAATTACAAATGTACAGTGCCTTCGGAAAGTATTCAGACCCCTTGACATTTTCCACATTTTGTTACATTACAGCCTTATTCTAAATTGTTTTAATTTTTTATTACCCCATAATGACAAAGCAAAAACAAGTTTTTAGAAATGTTTGCATGTGTATTACAAGTAATAAATATAAATACCTTATTTACATAAGTATTCATACACTTTGCTATGAGACTCAAAATTGAGCTCAGTTGCATCCAGTTTCCATTGATCATCCTTGAGATGTTTCTAAAACTTGATTGGAGTCCACCTGTGGTAAATTAAATTGATTGGACATGATTTGGAAAGACACACACCTGTCTATATAAGATCCCACAGTTGACAGTGCATGTCAGAGCAAAAACCAAGCCATGCGCTCGTAGGAATTGTCCGTAGAGCTCCGAGACAGGATTGTGTCGAGGCACAGATCTGGGTAATTTACCAAAAAATGTCTGCAGCATTGAAGGTCCCCAGGAACACAGTTGCCTCCATAATTCTTAAATGGAAGAAGTGTGGAACCACCAAGACTCTTACTAGAGCTGGCCGCCAGGCCAAACTAAGCAATCGGTGGAGAAGGGCCTTGGTCAGGGAGGTGACCAAGAACCCGATGGTCACTCTGACAGAGCTCTAGAGTTTTCTCTCTGCAGCACTCCACCAATCAAACCTTTATGGTAGAGTGGCCAGGCAGAAGCTACTCCTCAGTAAATTAGACTGTGAAAGAGTGGAAGCCTTGGTCAACACTTAGCTTGCATTTTCATTTTGACCATGAAATGAATGATGCATTAATCATTTTAGGTGCAAAAACATAAAATTCAAGTAAAAGGCACATGACAGTCTGCTTGGAGTTTGCCAAAATACACCTAAAGACTCTCAGACCGTGTGAAACAAGATTCTCTGGACTGATGAAACCAATATTGAACTATTTGGCCTGAATGCCAAGCGTCAAGTCTGGAGGAAATCTGGCACCATCCCTACAGTGAAGCATGGTGGTGGCAGCATCATGCTGTTGGGATGTTTTTCAGTGGCAGGGACTGGGACACTAGTCAGGATCGAGGGAAAGATGAACGGAGCCAAGTACAGAGAGATCCTTGATGAAAACCTCCTCCAGAGCGGTCAGGACCTCAGACTGGGGCGAAGGTTCACCTTCCAACAGGACAACGACCCTAAGCACACAGCCAAGACAACACAGGAGTGGTTTCGGGACAAGTCTCTGAATATCCTTGTGTGGCCCAGCCAGTGCCCGGACTTGAACCAGATCGAACATCTCTGGAGAGACCTTGAAATAGCGGTGCAGTGACGCTCCCCATCCAACATGACAGAGCTTAAGAGGATCTGCGGAGAGGAATGAGAGGAACTCCCCAAATACAGGTTTGCTAAGCTTGTAGCGTCATACCCAAGAAGACTCAAGACTGTAATTCCTGCAAAAGGTGCTTTAACAAAGTACTGAGTAAATGTGATATTTCAGTTTTTATTTAGTATAAATTAGCAAACATTTCTAAAAACTTGTTTTTGCTTTGTCATTATGGGGTATTGTGATGTCATTATGGGGTATTGTGTGTAGATTGATGAGGGAAAAAAACTATTTATGTGGAATGTGGAAAAGTCAGGGGTCTGAATACTTTCCAAATGCACTGTACCTAATCTAACTGCCACCTATAGTCTTTTGACTTGGAGTGCCAGGATTAGGGTTTCTAATCCTAGTTACATCATTAGCATTAGCATTACTGAGGGAAATCCATGCAGTGATAGACCTACTGTATATTATCAAGCTCCATACAGTGGGCCTTAGCTGCTAGGCTGTGTGGTGGCATATTTCTGCTTTAACAAATGAGGAGAGTTACAAACTACACACCAGTCAGAGTTATACTTAAACTACATCTTTAATAATAATAAGCTTTGCAATAGCATTTGACTTTCAACAATTCACTATTTCTAATGAACCGTTGAGAAGTACCAACAGAAAAGTACAAAGATCTTTTATAGCCAAGATACACCCCTCTCAACTTACATGACGAATCACAGATCTTAGGAACAGTTCACAAAGAAAGACTTTTACTTGAGAAAGATATCTATAAACCATAGCAGACAGTTACTGCTGTGTCAACAGTTTTCATTGTAAAGACCAGTGTCTGGCCCCCTCACTCCAAAAGGGAACCGTCTCTCCCTGGTACGGCATAGAACAAAACCATTAGCTTAAGTTATCTGGAATGCTCTTTAGGTTTTATCACCCAAAGACATTGTAAATCTCCTCTGTCCGTGTTATCTCATAGAAGCCCATCCTCAGTGGAACACACACACAATACTCTATTCTGTCGAATGTAACAACTATTATAATGTAATACAAGCATTATAACATAATCTTACAAGCATTATAACATAATCTTGCAATTTTCCACAACAGCTGCCTAATCAATTCAAAGGCAGTGTTGGGTCAAATACATTTGTGATCTGGGTCAATAATATAACTTTTACCAACACGTTACAGAGTGTGTAGGCGGTGGAGTGCAGGGAATGTGACTCCTGATCTAACTAACAACATGTATCACGGAGCTGTATCACGGAGCTGTATCACAGAGCTGTATCACGGAGCTGTATCACGGAGCTGTATCACGGAGCTGTATCACGGAGCTGTATCACGGAGCTGTATCACGGAGCTGTATCACGGAGCTGTATCACGGAGCTGTATCACGGAGCTGTATCACGGAGCTGTATCACGGAGCTGTATCACAGAGCTGTATCACAGAGCTGTATCACAGAGCTGTATCACAGAGTAGTGCACCAGAGAAAGAGACAAAAGATAAGCAGAGCATCAAATATTTCCTCTCCTCCTCCCTTAGAACTTTTTGAGGATCTGGGGACCCATGTCAAATCTTTTCAGTCTCCTGAGGGGGAAAAGGTGTTGTCATGTCCTCTTCACAACTGTCTTGGTGTGTTTGGACCATGATAGTTCATTGGTGATGTGGACACCAAGGAACTTGAAACTCTTGACCCACTCCACTACAGCCCTGTTGCTGTTAATGGAGGTGTGTTCGGCCCTCCTTTTCCTGTAGTCCACGATAATCTCTTTTGTCTTGCTCACGTTGAGGAAGAGGTTGTTGTCCTAGCACCACACTGCCAGGTCTCTGACCTCCTCCCTATAGGCTGTCTCATCGTTGTCGGTGATCAAGCCTACCACCTTTGTGTCGTCAGCAAACTTAATGATGGTCCTGGAGTCGTGGGTAAACAGGGAGTACAGGAGGGGACTAAGCACACACCCCTGAGGGGGTCCCCGTGTTGAGGATCAGAGTGGCAGATGTGTTGTTGCCTACCCTTGGACTTGTTACGGATAAAAGTTAGTGCGTGATGACGTAGTGCACACAAAATGTACTATTTCGCTTAAGATTTCATTTACCTAATAAAATCTAAAGTTCATAATGTTTCCATCGCATTTTCAACTCAAGAGAGAGTTTTGTCACAAAATCTGTTCCGTTAAATAAGAACTGTGCCTACTCTGGTTTTGGCACGCGTTCTCTAGCCAACAGCTCACCAACAGCTCACATTGCAGGTTGGTTTGTCTATAGGATGGGATTATTATGGGTAAGAGTGAGAACATTTTTATTTGTCAAATGGTATTCAAGCATCGATCACAAGAATAAGACCCTCCATATTTATTGGAAAGGAGCACCAAGATCACCTTGCACTTTCACCACCTTGTGAAGTTCCTCATAACTTATTTAATCTGTAGCCTAATAAACTGCATGGTTTCCTGAGTCGTAGTGAGAGGACCACACACCATATCATCGAGTGACTCGCAATTTACTTCAATATGATGGTTATTATATCAATATTTGTGCATAAAGGCGTTTCCACCACCATTTCCTGCATAATTAATTTTACTGACACAAAAAGATCCCACCATGTCGAATGAACCAATTATGTCGCCATTTATAAAACTGTATCGATACTACCTGTTTCCATCAAAACTGTCATGATTTTCTTTTTATGCGGTATGACTTTACTCGCAAAAAACTGGATGGAAACGTGGTTACTGTAATAGATTTCCATTAAAATGGTTAAAAAAAGCTTTTTATTGTAACGATCGTCTGTTGAAGAAGGTGTGGACCAAAGCGCAGCATGGTAAGTGTTCATGCTTACTTTATTAAAACTGAACACTGAGACAAAATAACAAAAATAGAACAACGCGAAACAGTCCTGTCTGGTGCAGACACAAAACAACTACCCACAAAAACCATGTGGGAAAAAGCTACCTAAGTATGGTTCTCAATCAGAGACAACGATAGACAGCTGCCTCTGATTGAGAACCACACCCGGCCAAACAACAAAGAAATACAAAACATAGAAAATTAACATAGAATGCCCACCCAAATCACACCCTGACCAAACCAAAATAGAGACATAAAAAGCTCTCTACATTTTTCCCCAAAACACTCTGCTAGGACTGTCTGGGAGTGGTCTGAGTGGGGAGGGGAAAACTGAAAACTAGCTGTTATTGGCAGAGAGGTTTGGAACTCTCTTTGTTATTGGTCTATTAACCAATTTTGGAGGTTGGTTCGGTTTTGGTTTGATTATGGAAAAATTATCGTTTTCGATTTCGGTTTAGATATTTTTTTTTACATTAAATGCATTATGAAATAATGACATACAAATTATTTTTGAGCTTTCCTCTGTCAGAGGTCCACATTGGGTAGACATCAATAGAAAAATAGGAAATTACTATGAAATAATAAAACATTTTATTAATTCGTTTTTATTTTATGACATTATTATTTTTCATTCCATAAAGTAATCATCTCATCTCTACTCAGCCAGTAGCAGCCAGTCAAACAACCATAATGTTATCTCTGTGCTCCAATACTGTATCGCTTTAGTCATCCTATTTAGCCAGCCTGCCTGAGTATGCTGCAGAGCTGTCTGACAAAAATTATTTGACTAGTTCTTCAAACCCACTAGTTATTGTGTTGTCTACATTCCTCTCTCATTTGGTCTATGCTCTATGTGTGTATCCAGCCTAATGTAACAGTTGTTAAAGTCAATGAATGTATATACTTTATGAAGGTAATAATACCGTTTCTAAACCCAGAGGAGCAACATCGCGGGAACACTTGAGAAACACACCAACAGACCAGGCTGGGGTTTGGGGTTTGAGAAGTGATGAATTCTTCCTTATTTCTTAATTTTCTTGAAATCTAAAAACGCAACCTAGACCAATGTCTTAAGGAGTTGAACATGTTATTACTCCAACCTCGTGAAAGTGACAAACTGACGTTTGAATTTTACGTTGAAAACAACTTCAATGAGTGCTTTTGATTTGATTTTAAATGCGTATTTCGGTGCAAGACGACCGTGAGACCCGCTGACGGTTTTCTGCCCAGAAGTTTAGCCAACTTTGCCATGACATTGCCTACAAGCATGATCAGTGATTTCTATTGGAGAAGCAGTTTCTGGCTACATTCCAAACACGTAAAAGACACACTCTCTCCCCACAGCCCTCAAATTAAGTGGACACTTCTACGATGTATCATGGCGTATGACGAGTTGACACTTGTAGGGCAAGGGGCGAGGGAAGAATTAGTTAATTTTAAAAGGACCACCCTTGTGTGATGTCAGGGAAAGTTGTATGCCCTATCTAACGTTTCCAAAAGCTAACCAAACAAAAACATTATTACCTTCACATAATTACTTTTTGCATGGTAGACTTTACTGAGAAAGACTGTGATGACTCAAACTTTTGGATGCATTAATATTAATGAAGTAACAATTCCCGCCTTTTGTTCAGTCTGTTGTGATACAGCCCATGTAACAGCCAGCGGAGCTGCTGAAGGAAAGGCTCCTGGGCCAACTGACGGCTCAGGGAAAAACAACATCAACGCTAACATATTGGCTTAAAATGGGTGTACTGTACTGCACTCTTAGAAAAAATGGTGCTATCTTGAACCTAAAAGGGTTCTTCGTCTGTCCCCATTAGAAGAACCCTTTGAAGAACCCTTTTTGGTTCCAGATAGAACCCTTTTGGTTCGTAGAACCCTTTTTGGTTCCATGTAGAAATTGTCCCACAGAGGGGTTCTACATGCAACCCAAAATAATTCTACCTGGAACCAAAAAGGGTTTTCCTATGGGGCCAGCTGAAGAACCCCTTTGGAACCATTTTTTCAAAGAGTGTAATATGACCCTTTCCCACCTGGACAAAAGGAACACCTACATACGAATAATATACTTTGACTACAGCTCAGCGTTCAACACCATAGTGCTCTCCAAATTCATCACTAAGCTAAGAACCCTGGGATTAAACACCTCCCTCTGCAATTGTATACTGGACTTTCTGACGGGCTGTCCCAAGGTGGTGAGGGTAGACAACAACACAGGGGCCCCTCAGGGGTGTGTGCTTAGCCCCCTCCTGTACTCCTTCTTCACCCACGACTGCACAGTAGCACACAACTCCACCACCATCATTAATGTTGTTGACAACACGACGGTGGTAGGCTTGATCACCGACAACGATGAGACAGCCTATAGGGAGGAGTTCAGAGACCTGGCAGTGTGGTGCCAGGACAACAACCTCTTCCTCAACTTCAGCAAGACAAAGGAGCTGATCATGGACTACAGGAAACGGAGGGCCGAGCACGCCCCATTCACATCGATGGGGCTGTAGTGGAGACTCTCGAGAGCTTTAAGTTCCTCTGTGTCCACATCACTAAGGGCCTAGCAAGATCCAAACACACCAACACAGTCGTGAAGAGGGCACGACAACGCCTCTTCCCCGTCAGAAGGCTGAAAAGATTTGGCATTAGCCATCAGATCCTCAAAAAGTTCCACAGCTGTACCATTGAGAGCATCTTGACTGGTTGTATCACCACTTCTTATGGCAACTGCTCGGCTTCCGACTGCAAGGCGCTACAGAGGGTAGTGCGTACGGCCCAGTACATCAATGGGGCCCGAGCTCCCATCCATCCAGGACCTCTATACCAGGCGGTGTCAGAGGAAGGCCCTAAAAATTGTCAAAGACTCCAGCCACCCAAGTCACAGTCTGTTCTCTCTGCTACCGTATGGCAAGCTGTACCGGAGCGCCAAGTCTGGGACTAAAAGGCTCCTGAACAGCTTCTACCCCAAAGCCATAAGACTGCTGAATAGTTAATTAAATGGCTGTCTGGACTCCCCCCACCCCCTACCTACATGTACATAGCACTTCAATCAATCACCTAACCAAACCTACATGTACATATTACCTCAATCACCCCAACTACCTCATACCCCAGTACACTGACTCAGTACCGGTACTCCTTGTATATAACCTGTATATAACCTGTATATAGCCTCTATATAGCCTGTGTATAGCCTGTATATAGCCTGTATATAGCCTCTATATAGCCTGTATATAGCCTGTGTATAGCCTGTGTATAGCCTGTATATAGCCTGTATATAGCCTGTATATAGCCTGTATATAGCCTGTATATAGCCTCGCTAATGTTATTTTATTTTGTTATTTTATTGTTACTATTTTAGTTTTATCCATTTGTTAAATTTCATACTTTTTAACTGCATTGTTGGTTAAGGGCTTGTAAGTAAGCATTTCACGGTAAGGTCTACACCTGTTGTATTCGGCGCATGTGACAAATAACAATGTTTTTGATTTGATTTGACATGTTAAATGGTCTTTGAAATTTCCAGGGCAATTTACCGGAGTTATAGCTATTACCATTCTAACTCAATTATGCCTAAACTGCTCCTTTTCCAGATAAGCCCTATGTCATTTCAGGACATTATATACATACTGCCAATTCTTGTTTGATATTTACAATGCCATTTGGTGAATTTCTATACATATTGCTGTTGTGTATCGTATTGCAGTATCACCATTTCACAACCGTTGTATTGAGAACTACACTACATATCTAGGTAGGGAGGAGGAAGGGGAGGGTAGGGAGGAGGAAGGGGAGGGTAGGGAGGAGGAAGGGGAGGGTAGGGTGGAGGAAGGGGAGGGTAGGGAGGAGGGAGGGGAGGGAGGAGGAAGGGGAGGGAGGAGGAAGGGGAGGGAGGAGGAAGGGGAGGGGAGTGTAGGGAGGAGGGAGGGTGGGGAGGAGGGAGGGGAGGGTAGGGTAGGGAGGAGGAAGGGGAGGGTAGGGAGGAGGAAGGGGAGGGTAGGGAGGAGGAAGGGGAGGGTAGGGAGGAGGAAGGGGAGGGTAGGGAGGAGGAAGGGGAGAGTAGGGAGGAGGGAGGGTAGGGAGGAGGAAGGGGAGGGTAGGGAGGAGGAAGGGGAGGGAGGGAGGGTAGGGAGGAGGAATGGGAGGGTAGGGAGGAGGAAGGGGAGGGTAGGGAGGAGGAAGGGTGTGGAGGAGGAAGGGGAGGGGAGGGAGGAGGAAGGGGAGGGTAGGAATGGGAGGGGTAGGTAGAGAGGGGAGGGGTAGGTAGGAGAGGAGGTTAGGGGAGGGTAGGGAGGAGGAAGGGGAGGGTAGGGAGGGGAGGGGTAGGTAGGGAGGAGAAAAGGGGGGAGGGAGGGGAGGGGTAGGTAGGGAGGAGGAAGGCGAGGGTGGGGAGGGGTGGCAGACTCAGCACCTGCGGACTCTTCCTATCATGCTTCGCCATGTTGTGGCCACAGCTCCATACTGAATGGCTTGCTAGGGGTCTGGTAGAGAGGTGTGTTGTGGTCAGGCCTCCATACTGAATGGCTGGCTGGGGGTCTGGTAGAGAGGTGTGTTGTGGTCAGGCCTCCATACTGAATGGCTGGATAGGGGTCTGGTAGAGAGGTGTGTTGTGGTCAGGCCTCCATACTGAATGGCTGGCTAGGGGTCTGGTAGAGAGGTGTGTTGTGGTCAGGCCTCCATACTGAATGGCTGGATAGGGGTCTGGTAGAGAGGTGTGTTGTGGTCAGGCCTCCATACTGAATGGCTGGCTGGGGGTCTGGTAGAGAGGTGTGTTGTGGTCAGGCCTCCATACTGAATGGCTGGCTGGGGGTCTGGTAGAGAGGTGTGTTGTGGTCAGGCCTCCATACTGAATGGCTGGCTAGGGGTCTGGTAGAGAGGTGTGTTGTGGTCAGGCCTCCATACTGAATGGCTGGCTGGGGGTCTGGTAGAGAGGTGTGTTGTGGTCAGGCCTCCATACTGAATGGCTGGCTAGGGGTCTGGTAGAGAGGTGTGTTGTGGTCAGGCCTCCATACTGAATGGCTGGCTGGGGGTCTGGTAGAGAGGTGTGTTGTGGTCAGGCCTCCATACTGAATGGCTGGCTAGGGGTCTGGTAGAGAGGTGTGTTGTGGTCAGGCCTCCATACTGAATGGCTGGCTGGGGGTCTGGTAGAGAGGTGTGTTGTGGTCAGGCCTCCATACTGAATGGCTGGCTGGGGGTCTGGTAGAGAAGTGTGTTGTGGTCAGGCCTCCATACTGAATGGCTGGCTGGGGGTCTGGTAGAGAGGTGTGTTGTGGTCAGGCCTCCATACTGAATGGCTGGCTGGGGGTCTGGTAGAGAGGTGTTTTGTCAGCTGGCATGCTGCGTTCTGAGAGGAGGCAGGTTGTTTGGTGTTCTGTGTGTGTTCCTGTGTAAGGGTGAGAGAGTGTGTAGAGGGGAACCACAAACAGACAGCTCCCTGTTGGCCTATGACTGACTGACAGACTACTCCTCAGTGAGCCCAGAAACCCCTGCTGCTTCCTGCCTGTTTATCCCATTCTCTATTCCTTTGTTGTTTACTTTCGTTTCAGTGAGTGCCTATTTGTATTCATGTGGCATGTGCTTCTAGGAGAGTACATACTGTGTTTTGTGGAGCACAGTGCTAATGATGTTGTCGTGGCTATCGTGGCTATAGCATGCAGGGGAGCACACATTGTATGTTGTTTGCATGTGATTTTGATGTCCCTTAAATTACAGGTGTGTGTGTGTGTGTGTGTGTGTGTGTGTGTGTGTGTGTGTGTGTGTGTGTGTGTGTGTGTGTGTGTGTGTGTGTGTGTGTGTGTGTGTGTGTGTGTGTGTGTGTGTGTGTGTGTGTGTGTGTGTGTGTGTGTGTGTGTGTGTGTGTGTGTGTGTGAGTGCACGTTAGATAGAACCCTGGGAGGAATCAGTGATATCATTAAAAACCCTCAACCAGCTGCCTGCTTGGCCCTCTGCCAGGGGACTCTGCTGACACCATAACATTATTTATTGTAAATAAATATATGCCCTAGCAATGCACCCTCCCTACTTCTACACTAGAGGAGCTGAATGATCATTCAGACTGCATTCTCCTTTTCTCACCATGTTGTAGCCTGTTCCATTATTTCCTGTGGGGTTGGTTGTTAGAGATGGTCTGACTTCAAGTAATTCATGGCGTTAATAGTTCCTCATGCGTAAAATCATAGTCAATGTCACAATAATACAAAGAGGAGTTGGTGTGCCTCTGTAAATGACTATGGCAGACATTTCTCCTGGAGATCACAGACATGCAGCTGCTTTGGTCCAAAAGGATTTGTTAGGATTTTACATTTACTCCCACGAAGCCTGCTACTCTACTTGCTCTGTAGAGACTCATTCTACATGAAGCCTGCTACTCTACTTGCTCTGTAGAGACTCATTCTACATGAAGCCTGCTACTCTACTTGCTCTGTAGAGACTCATTCTACATGAAGCCTGCTACTCTACTTGCTCTGTAGAGACTCATTCTACATGAAGCCTGCCTCTCTACTTGGTCTGTAGAGACTCATTCTACATGAAGCCTGCTACTCTACTTGTTCTGTAGAGACTCATTCTACATGAAGCCTGCTACTCTACTTGCTCTGTAGAGACTCATTCTACATGAGGCCTGCTACTCTACTTGCTCTGTAGAGACTCATTCTACATGAAGCCTGCCTCTCTACTTGGTCTGTAGAGACTCATTCTACATGAAGCCTGCCTCTCTACTTGCTCTGTAGAGACTCATTCTACATGAAGCCTGCTACTCTACTTGCTCTGTAGAGACCGACTGGCTGTCGGGTTGGGGACCCTCAGACGTACGGCTCAGGTGTAATGGTGAGCAGAACAGATTGCATGGAGCAGGGAAAGACATCTGGCGGAGTAGCAGTGGAGGTTTATTAGCATTCTGATAATGTACAGCTGGACCAGGAGGAGTAGGGCAGATCATTTAACCCCAATCAGCTGTGACTGAGCTGTTATTTAGATTAAAAGGGCTTCACACCAGAACGTGTTGGCCTACTGGTGCTGGGAAAATCACTCAAGGTATTAAACTATCCAACAGTGGATTGATTGATTGTCTGTCTACATTGAGACAAACTACGTAGGTCGTCTTCCAGGGTCAGGCCCATGTTCGTCTAGCTGCAGGTTATTGTGCATGCAGCAGGAGTGTAAAATAAGACCAGCAATTGTCATGGTATCTGTGTCAATGTGTTAATCTACAGTATACTGTCAGTGTCAATGTGTTAATCTACAGTATACTGTCAGAGTCAATGTGTTAATCTACAGTATACTGTCAGTGTCAATGTGTTAATCTACAGTATACTGTCAGAGTCAATGTGTTAATCTACAGTATACTGTACATGTCAATGTGTTAATCTACAGTATACTGTCAGTGTCAATGTGTTAATCTACAGTATACTGTCTGTGTCAGTGTGTTAATCTACAGTATACTGTACATGTCAATGTGTTAATCTACAGTATACTGTACATGTCAATGTGTTAATCTACAGTATACTGTACATGTCAATGTGTTAATCTACAGTATACTGTACATGTCAATGTGTTAATCTACAGTATACTGTCTGTGTCAGTGTGTTAATCTACAGTATACTGTACATGTCAATGTGTTAATCTACAGTATACTGTACATGTCAATGTGTTAATCTACAGTATACTGTACATGTCAATGTGTTAATCTACAGTATACTGTACATGTCAATGTGTTAATCTACAGTATACTGTCTGTGTCAATGTGTTAATCTACAGTATACTGTACATGTCAATGTGTTAATCTACAGTATACTGTCAGAGTCAATGTGTTAATCTACAGTATACTGTCAGAGTCAATGTGTTAATCTACAGTATACTGTACATGTCAGTATGTTAATCGACAGTATACTGTACATGTCTGTGTCAATGTGTTAATCTACAGTATACTGTCTGTGTCAGTGTGTTAATCTACAGTATACTGTCTGTGTCAGTGTGTTAATCTACAGTATACTGTACATGTCAATGTGTTAATCTACAGTATACTGTACATGTCAGTGTGTTAATCGACAGTATACTGTACATGTCAATGTGTTAATCTACAGTATACTGTACATGTCAGTGTGTTAATCGACAGTATACTGCACATGTCAGTGTGTTAAGGCTCATTGTAGTCTCACACTTGAAGCTTCATTTGTCTTTCATTATACCCCTGTTGGAGTATTTATACATGGGTGCATGAACTCCATTTCTCCCTCTTTATTTTTACTCAGCTATATCTTATAATTCTAGTCCTGGTGTATTCCGCAGGGTTGCCTAGCAACACCATTCTTAAAGTCCAGAGCATATATTTGCGTATACATTACAGTGGATGGCGTATAGTACAGGAAGGCTTTAGGGACGGAGGAGGAGATTGGCACACGCTTAAAAGCTGGTACGACGGCAAATATTCTACAAGGAAAGAACGAGATTATATTTGTTTCATTTCTTATATGTGTAATGGTGCAGTGGAGGCTGGTGAGGGGAGGACGGCTCATAATAATGTCTGGAACAAATGGAATGGCATCAAACACATGGAAACCATGGAAACCATGTGTTTGATGTATTTGATACCATTCCACTCATTCCGCTCCAGCCATTACCACGAGCCCGTCCTCCCCAATGAAGGTGCCACCAACCTCCTGTGGTATGGTGATACTGCCGAAACACTACTTACTGATAATGATAAATGCTGCTGCTACACAGCAGAAGGGTTTTTGTGAAGCTACCGCTCACACCAGAAAATTCTGGATGATGGAGGAGGCTTGGTTTATCTCATCTCCGATGCAATCATGAACTTGATCAAGGGGCAATGGCTTTTTACTGTAAGACTGATACACCTCCCATGATTGGTGAAGGAGAATGAGCTGTACAGACTGAGCAGACAGTGAAAGAGATTGAGCTGTGCAGATTGAGCAGACAGTGAAGGAGTGTATGAACAGAGGGGTAGATATTAGGAGGAAAAAGGGGGTCTCCCCTGCCAATTTGGGTCACTCATTAATACTGCAGAAAGCCCTCTGCTCTCGGACAGAAAGAGAGCATTTATTTGGCAAAGCGACATTGTTATCTTGCTGACTGCCCGCCCCCTCACTTTCATTACTGGGGAGAGTAGCTTGTGTCAATGTGACCTCTCTCTCCCCAAACTCCTCCCTCTGTACCGTGCCCACCATCATCCTTCCTTCCTTCCTTCCTTCCTTCCTTCCTTCCTTCCTTCCTTCCTTCCTTCCTTCCTTCCTTCCTTCCTTCCTTCCTTCCTTCCTTCCTTCCTTCCTTCCTTCCTTCCTTCCTTCCTTCCTTCCTTCCTTCCTTCCTTCCTTCCTTCCTTCCTTCCTTCCTTCCTTCCTTCCTTCCTTCCTTCCTTCCTTCCTTCCTTCCTTCCTTCCTTCCTTCCTTCCTTCCTTCCTTCCTTCCTTCCTTCCTTCCTTCCTCCCTCCCTCTCACCTACCATCTTCCTCTTCTTCCTTCCTTCCCTCCCTACCGCCCACCCTCATCCCTCCCTACCACCCACCCTCATCCCTCCCTACCACCCCTGTAGGTATAAAAAATATATTTGAAAATTATCATTGAATTTGGTCTTTACTGCTATAGCCCATAGAAACGCATTGAATAACACATTCGTACAAGGCATAACAGACAGTCCAAAAAAATCTATCATAAGGAATAAGGTTTTTAGGTATCGTTTTGAATTGTCATCCAATTCGGAATTCTAGGTCGGAAACTCAGGCATCTTTCTGGAGCTATCTTAATTTGATCTATCTGTTGTCACAGAGAACTCTCCTGCACAACAGAACATGCTAATTGGAGTGTACTCAAGGTTTAGAAAGGCTTCTAAAGTTTGTAATTTCCATTTTAACATTTCAGACTTGATTTGCCCTAACAACCTCATACAAAAATGTCCAATAATAATAATAATTCACATTTCCTGTCGCTGCAGAATTATTTTCCTGCTGTGAGAAGCAGGGTCAAAGGAAGATAGCACACCTGTAATGTTTCCTGCGTCATGAAACTATCTGTCTGCGTGTTTGGCTTTCAGATCACCAGAAGCTGGACAGAGAGGCCAGGATCTGCCGACTGCTGAAGCACTCCAACATCGGTGAGTTCTGTAGCAGACCGATCAGGTCATGCAGGCTTCCTCATCCTACTCCCACTCGTTCAGTATATATCATAAGCTCTATGGCAAATGCAGCTTGGAAACACACAAAAAGTACTATGATCCATAAAGATGTGTTCTATTTCTTTTCATTATTGATTGGCTTGATTCCACAATATCATGTGTCACATTACACACATTCTTTCACTCTACCTATGAAGTAGTTCAGATTGGGACACTTCAGAAATATACGTCACTAGCCTTGGGTCAGATTCTGTTGAGAGCATAGTAAACTTTCAGTTAACTATAGTACAGTATTGACGTCATCTGCTTCCATTGAGCTGAATCATGGACCCAGTGAAAGTACAACAGTCATCCAGAGAGATAGAACGCTAGCTCGTTGTTGTGGTGGTTCCTGTGTGTACAGCTGGCACCGTCAGACCACGGTGTGTAATTTACTGATTAACAGGCTGGGAAGCACTTTTCTACTTTTCTTAGCCCCACACGTGTTTAATAATGCATCCCACTCGCTGCCACGGACAAGATCAGCTGCATTATTAATCCAAAGATATTTTCATCCGTGTTTGAAATGAGAGAGAGAGAGAGAGACACAGACAGACAGACCCACCCCCCCAACTGTATGTCTAAACCGACCGACCGACCGACTCACCCACCCCCCCACCCACCCACCCAACTGTATGTCTAAACCGACCGACCGACCGACTCACCCACCCCCCCACCCACCCACCCAACTGTATGTCTAAACCGACCGACCGACCCACTCACCCACCCACCCACCCACCCACCCCCCCACCCACCCACCCAACTGTATGTCTAAACCGACCGACCGACCGACCCACCCACCCACCCACCCACCCAACTGTATGTCTAAACCAGCCTCTGAGTGGTCAGAGAGAGAACTAATACAAGTGTGACCTGTGGATGCCCTGCTTTGTGTACTGTCAGGGATAGAGAGATTATAGAGAGAGGACAGAGAGAGGGGTATATAAAGAGGAAATAGAGAGGAGGATAGAGAGTGGATAGAGAGAGGATATAGAGAGGGGGATAGAGAGAGGATAGAGAGGGGGATAGAGAGAGGATATAGAGAGTGGATAGAGAGAGGATATAGAGAGGGGGATAGAGAGAGGATATAAAGAGATAGAGATGAGAGGATAGAGAGAGGTTAGAGAGAAGATTGAGAGAGGGATAGAGATGATATAGAGAGGACAGATATAAGATAGAGAGAGGATATAAATGGATAGAGGGGATAGAGAGAGAATAGACAGAAGATATAACGAGGTTAGAGAGAGGATAGAGAGAAGAGAGAGGAGAGATAATAAAGAGAAGAAAGAGAGAGGATATAGAGAGAGGGATAGAGATGATTGAGAGAGGGATAGAGATGATATAGAGAGGATTGAGAGAGGGATAGAGATGATAGAGAGGATAGAGGATAGAGAGAAGATAGAGAAAGGATAGAGAGAGGATAGAGAGAAGATAGAGAGAAGATAGAGAGAGGATAGAGTGAGGATAGGGAGTGGATAGATAGATGATTTAGAGAGGGGGATGATATAGAGAGGATAGAGAGAGGGATAGAGAGGGATAGAGAGGGATAGAGAGGGATAGAGAGGATATAGAGAGGGATAGAGATGATATAGAGAGGATAGAGAGAGGATAGAGAGAGGATAGAGTGAGGATAGAGAGTGGATAGATAGATGATTTAGAGAGGGCGATATAGAGAGAGGGATATAGAGAGGATAGAGAGGATAGAGAGAAGGATAGAAAGAGGATAGAGAGAGCATAGAGAGAGGGATAGAGATGATATAGAGAGGATAGAGAGAGGATAGAGAGAGGATAGATTATATAGACAGGGGGATAGAGAGGGAGGATGGAGAGAGGATAGAGAGAGGATAGAGAGATGATATAGAGAGGATTAGGATAGGGAACCAACCACGCCCACACCCCATATAGGCCCCTTCAGATCAGACCTATGCCCCCACTCTTACACTGTGAGAAGGCAAACAGGCCCAACCCCCACTCTTACACTAGCCCAAGCCAATGGCATGTACCAGATGCTCAGCAGGCTCTGCTCACATTTACTGGTCTGAGTCCAAACCACACAACCAACAACATTGGACACTTTATGGAACACAAAGCCTTCACTATCTCATCCTGGAATATCCAAGGCCTGAGGTCATCTGCCTTTGGCCTAAAGAGCAGGAACCTGGACTTCACCAAATAAATAAGAAATACAGACATTGTCATCCTACAAGAAACATGGTATAGAGGAAATGGACCCACTGGTTGCCCTCTAGGTTACAGAGAGATGGTCGTCCCATCCGCCAAACTACCAGGTGTGAAACAGGGAAGAGACTCAGGGGGTATGCTAATTTGGTATAGAGCAGACCTAACTCATTAAATGACTCAAAACAGGAACATTTTCCATTTGGCTAGAAATTCAAAAGGAAATGATCTCAACAGAGAAAAATGTCCTCCTGTGTGCTACCTATATCCCCTCACTAAAATCCCCATACTTTAATGAAGACAGCTTCTCCATCCTGGAGGGGGAAATCAATCATTCCCAGGCCCAGGGACATGTCTGTGGCGACCTAAATGCCAGAACTGGACAAGAACCTGACGCCCTCAGCACACAGGGGGACAAACGCGTACCTGGAGGGCCTCCAGTAGCTGTGCCACTAGAGATCCTGGTTCGAGTCCAGGCTCTGTCACAGCCAGCCGTGACTGGGAGACCCATGGGGCGGCGCACAATTGGCCCAACGACGTCCGGGTTTGTGGAGGGTTTGGCCGGCAGGGGGCGGGGATGTCCTTGTCCCATCGTGCTCTAGTGACGTCTGTGGCAGGCCGGGCGCATGCACGCTGACATGGTCGCCAGGTGTATGGTGTTTCCTCTGACACATTGGTGTGGCTGGCTTCCGGGTTAAGCTGGCATTGTGTCAAGAAGCAGTGCGGCGAGGTCAGTACAGGTGCATCAAAGCTGGGACCGAGAGACTGAAAAACAGCTTCTATCTCAAGGCCATCAGACTGTTAAACAGCCACCTCTAACATTTAGTGGCTGCTGCCAACATACTGACTCAAATCTCTAGCCACTTTAATAATAAATAATTGGATGTAATAAATGTATCACTAGTCACTTTAAACAGTGCCACTTTATATAATGTTTACATAGCCTACATCACTCATCTCATATGTATATACTGTACTCTATACCATCTACTGCATCTTGCCTATGCCACACGGCCATCGCTCATCCATATATTTATATGTACATATTCTTATTCATTCCTTTACACTTGTGTGTATAAGGTAGTTGTTGTGAAATTGTTAGATTACTTGTTAGAAATTACTGCACGGTCGGAACTAGAAGCACAAGCATTTCGCTACACTCACATTAACATCTGCTAACCATGTGTATGTGACCAATAACATTTGATTTGATTTGATTTGGCTTGGTTGGGTCATGTTTTAGAGGACGCACGGCTCTCGACATTTGCCTCTCCCGAGTCTGTACGGGAGTTGCAGTGATGAGACAAGACTAACTACCAATTGGATACCACGAAAATTGGGGAGAAAAAGGGGCAAAAGTTCAAAAATAACAAGTAAAACACCTACCTGGAGGTGACAGCATTCCCTTCCCCATATGCCCCCCTAGGCACAACTACGACAACATAACCAACAAAAACGGGCCACAACTTCTGCAGCTCTGTCGCACGCTAGGTCTGTACATAGTCAATGGTAGGCTTCGAGGGGACTCCTACGGTAGGTACACCTATAGCTCATCTCTTGGCAGTAGACTACTTTATCACTGACCTCAACCCAGAGTCTCTCAGAGCGTTCACAGTCAGCCCACAAACACCCCTATCAGATCACAGCAAAATCACAGTCTACTTGAACAGAGCAATACTCAATTATGAAGCATCAAAGCTGAAGGAACTGAATAATATTAAGAAATGCTATAAATGGAAGGAAAGTAGTGTGGAAATTTACAAAAAAAAAATAAGGCAACAACAAATTCAATCCCATTTAGACATCTTCCTGGACAAAACGATTCACTGTAATAGTGAAGGTGTAAACTTGGCAGTAGAAAACCTAAACAGTATATTTGACCTCTTAGCTTTCCTATCAAATCAAAATGTTAAGGAGAACAATGACAAATGATTTGATGAAGAATGCAAAAACCTAAGAAAGAAATTGAGAAACCTATCCAACCAAAAACATAGAGACCCAGAAAACCTGAGCCTACGCCTTCACTATGGCGAATCACTAAAACAATACAGAAATACACTACCGAAAAAGAAGGAACATCACGTCAGAAATATGCTCATGTAACAGTTTAACTTTAGACCGTCCCCTCGCCACGGGCGCGAACCAGGGACCCTCTGCACACATCAACAACAGTCACCCACGAAGCATCGTTACCCATCGCTCCACAAAGGCCGCGGCCCTTGCAGAGCAAGGGGAACCACTACTTCAAGGTCTCAAAGCGAGTGACGTAACCGATTGAAACGCTATTAGCGTGCACCACAGCTAACTAGCTAACCATTTCACATCCGTTACACTCAATGTAATTGAAGAATCCATAGACTCTAACCACTTCTGGGAAATTTGGAAAACACTAAACAAACAACAACACGAAGAGTTATTTATCCAAAACGGATAAGAAGAAACAGCAAAAACATATACATGATCAAATACAAATAAACAGACCACAAATTCCAATTGGCTATACTTAAACTCTTTAACATCATCCTTAGCTCTGGCATCTTCCCCAATATTTGGAACCAAGGACTGATCACCCCAAAATTTGACCCCAATAACTACCACGGGATATGCGTCAACAGCAACCTTGGGAAAATCCTCTGAATTATCATTAACAGCAGACTCGTACATTTCCTCAGTGAAAACAATTGTCACGCTCTGACTTTAGTTATATTTGTTTTCTTTATTATTTGGTTAGGTCAGGGTGTGACAAGGGTGGTTTGGTTAGTTTTGTATTGTCTAGGGGAATGTAGGTTTATGGTGGCCTGAATTGGTTCCAAATCAGAGACAGCTGTTTATCGTTGTCTCTGATTGGGGATCCTATTTAGGTTGCCATTTTCCATTTTGGTTTTGTGGGTAGTTGTCCATGTTTAGTTGCCTGTGAGCACTACGTTGACGTCATGTTTCGTTTGGAGTTTTATTGGCGACATCGTTAATAAATAAGTATGTACGCTCACAACGCTGCGCCTTGGTCCATTTCTTCAACAGACGGTCGTGACAACAATGTACTGATCAAATGTCAAATTGGCTTTTTACTAAATTACCATACGACAGACCACGTATTCATCCTGCACACCCAAATTGACAAAGAAACAAAACAAAGCAAAGGCAGATTCTTAAGATTTAAGAAAAGCTTTTGACTCAATTTGGCATGAGGGTCTACTATACAAATTGATGGAAAGTGGTGTTAGGGGAAAAACATACGACATTATAAAATCTATGTACACAAACACCAAGTGTGTGGTTAAAATGGGCAAAAAACACATTTCTTTCCACAAGGCCGTGGGATGAGACATGGATGCAGCATAAGCCCCACCCTCTTCAACATATATATCAACGAATTGGCGAGGGCACTACAACAGTCTGCAGCACCCGGCCTCGCCCTACTAGAGTCTGAAGTCAAATGTCTACTGTTTACCAAAGATCTGGTGCTTCTGTCCCCAGCCAAGGAGGAGGAGGGCCTACAGCAGCACCTAGATCTTCTGCACATATTCTGTCAGACCTGGGCCCTGACAGTAAATCTCACAAAGACAAAAATAATGTTCCAAAAAAGGTCCAGTTGCAAGGACCACAAATACAAATTCCATCTAGACACCGTTGCCCTAGAGCACACAAAAAACTATACATACCTCAGCCTAAACATCAGCGCCACAGGTAACTTCCACAAAGCTGTGAACGATCTGAGAGACATGGCAAGAAGGGCCTTCTATGCCATCAAAAGGAACATAAAATTTGACATGCCAATTATGATCTGGCTAAAAATACTTGAATCAGTTATAGAACCCATCGCCCTTTATGGTTGTGAGGTCAGGGGTCTGCTCACCAACAAAGAATTTACAAAATGGGACAAACACCAAATTGAGAGACTGCATGCAGAATTCTGCAAAAATATACTCAGTGTACAACGTAAAACACCAAATAATGCACGCAGAGCAGAATTAGGCCGATACCCGCTAATTATCAAAATCCAGAAAAGAGCCGTTAAATTCTACAAGCGATTCCCAGACCTTCCATAACAAAGTCATCACCTACAGAGAGATTAACCTGGAGAAGAGACCCCTAAGCAAGCTGGTCCTGGAGCTCTGTTCACAAACAGATCACACAGAGTACCAGGACAGCAACACAATTAGACCCAAACAAATCATGAGAAAACAAAAAGATAATTACTTAACACATTGGAAAGAATTAACAACAAAAACTGAGCAAACTAGAATGCTATTTGCCCCTAAACAGAGAGTACACAGTGGCAGAATACCTGACCACTGTGACTGACCCAAATGTAAGGAAAGCTTTGACTATGTACAGACTCAGTGAGCATAGCCTTGCTATTGAGAAAGGCCGCCGTAGGCAGACCTGTCTCTCAAGAGAAGACAGGCTATGTGCACACAGCCCACAAACTGAGGTTAAAACTGAGCTGCACTTCCTAACCTCCTGCCCAATGTATGACCATATTAGAGACACATATTTCCCTCAGATTACACAGACCCACAAAAAATTCAAAAACAAACCCAATTTTCTAACAAACTCCTATATCTATTGTGTAAAATTCCACAGTGTGAAATCACAGCAGCAAGATGTGTAACCTTGGGGCAACTAGTGAATAACAAACACCATTGTAAATACAACCCATATTTATGTTTATTTATTTTCCCTTTTGTACTTTAACAATTTGCACAATATGATGTGAAATGTCTTTATTCTTTTGGAACTTTTGGAAGTGTAATGTTTACTGTTAATTTTTTGTTTAGTATCTATTTCACTTGCTTTGGCAATGCAAACATATGTTTCCCATGCCAATAAAGCCCTTAAATTGAATTGAAATTGAATTGATAGGGAGAGGGAGAGGGAGAGGAGATGAATAGAGAGAGGAATAGAGGGAGGATAGAGAGAGGATAGAGATAGGGAGAGGATGGGAGAGGATAGAGATAGAATAGTGATAGAGGGACAGAAAGAGGAGAGAGGGATAGAGAGAGGATAGGGATAGGGAAGGATGAGAGAGAGGAGAGGAATATATATATATATATAGAGAGAGAGAGAGAGCGAGAGAGAGAGAGAGAGAGAGAGAGAGAGAGAGAGAGAGAGAGAGAGAGATGGATAGAGAAAGGATAGAGAGGATGAGAGAGAGGGATAGAGAGAGGGAGTGGGATAGAGAGAGGAGAGGAATAGAGAGAGGGATAGAGAGAGGGAGTGGGATAGAGAGAGGACAGGAATAGAGAGAGGGATAGAGAAAGAATAGGGATAGAGAGAGAGGAGAGGAATGGAGAGAGTGGGAGGAATAGAGCGAGGGATAGAGAGAAAATAGGGATAGAGAGAGGATGTAGAGAGGGAGAGGGATAGAGAGAGGGACAGAGAGAAAATAGTGATAGAGAGAGGGGGAAGCTGAAACATCCAGCCTTCTATCAGCACCAGCAGAATTATTCCTGCTCCCACACACACTGGGGGGAAAGGAATACATGATCTCGCTGACGATTTGCCCCTGTGGCTGTTGATACATTTTAAAGCCCTTGTGGGAAATGATCCTGCACAGACTACTACTCAATAGGACAAAGAGCATTGTGTCACGGTGTCAAGTTCTCCCCTGATAATGTAGAAGTTGAGACCCTGGTTCTGCCGAAGGGTGGTTGTTTTAGATGTACACCATAGGTTCTGATATAAACTAGCTGGCTTTTTTTACCCCAAATCAGCTGGATGCATTGAGATTCACTGCTCTCATCCAGCGCTCTCTATCCCTCAGCCTAACCTGCATCCATCACAGGCTATTAAAGAACAGACCCTTATCCAGCACTCTCTCTGTTCTCCTGTATCCACTATGCTGATTAGCACTGTGCAGAGCGGCAGTTAGAGCCTCAGCCTCGTTTTGTTTATCGGCGCCTCCTTCAGCCTTCCTCTGCAGTAACCGGGGGCGGTTATTCGTCAACGAGCCAAAGTCCACCCACATACAGTGCATTCGGAAAGTATTCAGACCACTTGACTTTGTCCACATTTTGTTATGTTGCAGCCTTATTCTAAAATGGATTACATTGTTTTTCTCCCCGTTATCAATCTACACACAATACCCCATAATGACAAAGCAATTTTTCTATTTAAATGCAATATCACATTTACATAAGTATTCAGACCCTTTACTTAGTACTGTGTTGAAGCAATTATGATTACAGCCTCAAGTCTTTGTGGGTATGACGCTACAAGTTTGGCACACCTGTATTTGGGGAGTTTCTCCCATTCCTCTCTGCAGATCCTCTCAAGCTCTGTCAGGTTAGATGGGGAGCATCGATGCACAGCTATTTTCAGGTCTCTCCAGAGATGTTCGATCGGGTTCAAGACCGGGCCACTCAAGGACATTCAGAGACTCGTCCCGAAGCCACTCCTGCGTTGTTTTGGCTGTGAGCTTAGGGTCGTTGTCCTGTTGGAAGGAGAACCTTCACCCCAGTCTGAGGTCCTGAGCGCTCTGGAGCAGGTTTTCATCAAAGATCTCGCTGTACTTTGCTCCGTTCATCTTTCCTTCGATCCTGACTAGTCTCCCAGTCCCTGCCACTGAAAAACATCCCACAGCATGATGCTGCCACCACCATGCTTCACTGTAGGGATGGTGTCAGGTTTCCTCCAGAGATGACAATGTAATCCATTTTAGAATACATTTCTAAAAACCTGTTTTTGCTTTGTCATTATGGGGTATTGTGTGTAGATTGATGGGGGAAAAAACGATTTAATCAATTTTAGAATAAGGCTGTAACGTAAGAAAATGTGGAAAAAGTCAACGGGACAGAATACTTTCCGAATGCACTGTATATAAATTCCAGTCGTACTTTTTCAAAAGCCGTTTCAAAGTCAGCTATGAATACCAGGCTTGGTTTCCCAGATGTTTTGAAGTGTTCTATTGTTTCCAGTACTTGTCTTATATTATCGCCAATGTATCGTCCATGTTAAAAACCTGTGTGACTAGAATAAATAATATCCGACAATACCAGATCTTCTTGTTGAGTATCTGATAATCTTCCATTTTTATAGGAGTGGTTAAAACATGCTAATAATGGTCCTCTGAGTACATCAAAAACAGATTAGTATACCTCAACTGGTATTCCATCCAGCCCTGGAGTTTTCCCAGTCTTAAAGGCTTTAATTGCATCAAGAAGTTCCTGCTCTCCAATTTGGCCTTGACATGAGTATTTCTGTACAGCTGTTAATTTTACATTATTAATACATTACGTTGTCATATTGCTTTGTGGGTGAGACAGAGGAGCCATCAAATCTCTATTCAGTTAGACACATCCCTATTCAGTTAGACACATCCCTATTCAGTTAGACACATCCCTATTCAGTTAGACACATCCCTATTCAGTTAGACACATCCCTATTCAGTTAGACACATCCCTATTCAGTTAGACACATCCCTATTCAGTTAGACACATCCCTATTCAGTTAGACACATCCCTATTCAGTTAGACACATCCCTATTCAGTTAGACACATCCCTATTCAGTTAGACACATCCCTATTCAGTTAGACACATCCCTATTCAGCTAGACAGATCCCTATTCAGTTAGACACATCCCTATTCAGTTAGACACACCCCTATTCAGTTAGACACATCCCTATTCAGTTAGACACATCCCTATTCAGTTAGACACATATCTATTCAGTTAGACACATCCCTATTCAGTTAGACACATCCCTATTCAGTTAGACACATCCCTATTCAGCTAGACAGATCCCTATTCAGCTAGACAGATCCCTATTCAGTTAGACACATCCCTATTCAGTTAGACACATCCCTATTCAGTTAGACACATCCCCATTCAGTTTGCATTTCCTGTAGGAATTCCTCAGATAGATGGTTGACAACAGCCTAGACAAGTGATTGGTAAATGAAAGGTTCTTAAGGAGTCTGGGATCAAATGTTTCCATCAAAATTGATACTCTTTAGTGACTTAACCTAGTCACAACCCATAACAAAGGGACTGGAGTGTCCCTTTGACTGATAGGGAAAGCCTTGCCAAAGAAAACCAACACAGCCAGTGACAGGCCAAAATCACCATCAGTAACACCAGATTGTCCGTTTCCTCTGGTAGATCCTCTCTGGCAGCCTGGGTACCTGTCTGTTTAGCTCCAAGAAGTGGCAAGGTGTGGAATGCTAACCAGATTGGTATACAGACTACCCTTCTGGACAAAAAGCAGCTCAGGATCACACTACTTCCATGACCTTTGCTTTTTTGGCAAAAATGGGGAGACTGTTGCTAAGCATTGGTTTTGGCAGGTGAAGGTATCTATGCTGGTGAAGGTATCTATACTGGTGAAGGTCTCTGTACAGGTGAAGGTATCTGTACTGGTGAAGGTATCTGTACTGGTGAAGGTATCTGTACTGGTGAAGGTATCTATACTGGTGAAGGTATCTGTACAGGTGAAGGTATCTGTACTGGTGAAGGTATCTGTACTGGTGAAGGTATCTATGCTGGTGAATGTATCTATACTGGTGAAGGTATCTATGCTGGTGAAGGTATCTGTACTGGTGAAGGTATCTATACTGGTGAAGGTATCTATACTGGTGAAGGTATCTATACTGGTGAAGGTATCTGTACTGGTGAAGGTGTCTATACTGGTGAAGGTATCTATACTGGTGAAGGTATCTGTACTGGTGAAGGTATCTATACTGGTGAATGTATCTATACAGGTGAATGTATCTATACAGGTGAATGTGTCTATACTGGTGAAGGTATCTATACTGGTGAAGGTATCTGTACTGGTGAAGGTATCTATACTGGTGAAAGTATCTATACTGGTGAATGTATCTATACAGGTGAATGTATCTATACAGGTGAAGGTATCTGTACTGGTGAAGGTATCTGTACTGGTGAAGGTATCTGTACTGGTGAAGGTATCTATACTGGTGAATGTATCTATACAGGTGAATGTATCTATACAGGTGAAGGTATCTATACAGGTGAAGGTATCTATACAGGTGAAGGTATCTATACAGGTGAAGGTATCTATGCTGGTGAAGGTATCTATACAGGTGAAGGTATCTATACAGGTGAAGGTATCTATACAGGTGAAGGTATCTATACAGGTGAAGGTATCTATACAGGTGAAGGTATCTATGCTGGTGAAGGTATCTATGCTGGTGAAGGTATCTATACAGGTGAAGGTATCTATACAGGTGAAGGTATCTATACAGGTGAAGGTATCTGTACTGGTGAAGGTATCTGTACTGGTGAAGGTATCTATGCAGGTGAATGTATCTATACAGGTGAATGTATCTATACAGGTGAATGTATCTATGCTGGTGAAGGTATCTATACAGGTGAAGGTATCTATACAGGTGAAGGTATCTATACAGGTGAAGGTATCTGTACTGCAGTCTTCCTCTTGTTCGCCTTTCTATCTCGGCACCCACACACACAAACACACATACACACACTCTAACACACACCTGTCCTTTCCTCCCAGTACAAACACACCCACACACATGCACACAGAGCAGTATAACACACTGCCTGCTGGGAGAGGGAGGGGTAGGGGATGGGAGGGTTTGGGAGGGATGGGGAGGAGAGGAGAGGGAGGGTGGGGAGGGGTGGTGATTGGCACTGGTGAGGAGAACAATGCAACAGAAAGAGAGCAAGAGGGAGAGAGAAAGAGGGAGAGAGAAAGAGGGAGAGAGAAAGAGGGAGAGAGGGAGAGAGAAAGAGGGAGAGAGGGAGAGAGAAAGAGGGAGAGAGGGAGAGAGAGAGCGAAAGAGTGAGAGAGGGAGAGGGAGAGAGGGAGAGGGAGAGGAGAGAGGGAGAGAGAAAAAGGGAGAGAGAAAGAGGGAGAGGGAGAGAGGGAGGGAGAGAGGGAGAGGGAGAGGGAGAGGGAGAGGGAGAGGGAGAGAGGGAGAGGGAAAGAGGGAGAGAGGGAGAGAGAGAGAGGGAGAGGGAAAGAGGGAGAGAGGGAGAGAGAAAGAAGGGGACAGGGAAAGAGAGAGAGGGAGAGAGAAAGAGGGAGAGAGAAAGAGGGAGAGAGAGAGTGTATACTCTTCTCCATCATGGAGATAACATAACGACATCAATAGGACACCACAAGCACTATCCAAGCTTCACTTAAGTAGTTAATGAACATCGTGCATCATCACTTCAATTACCCCTACCTATAATCCAGACCTAGATATTCTTGAAAAACAGATATTTTGGGGAATGTGAGACACTGTGATTTGAAGTAGGCTGGGTGTTTGAGAAATGTGTGGTTTAGAAATTTTAAGGTCACTGACTGTGCATTCCATGTGGGAAATATTAGAGCTTTCAGTCCCAGCAATTCCCTTAAAAACATGTTTACTTCCTTTCTCTCTTTTCTCCATCCAGTGCGTCTCCATGACAGCATCTCAGAGGAAGGGCATCACTACCTGATCTTTGACCTGTGAGTAATGCACTGCAGTGAATCTATTTACTGCATAATTCATCCACTCACACACAGTGGGAATGATTGACATTAATGACACAATGATTCTTTCAAGGCTGAGAGGCAGCTTGATGTGAGTTCTAATCACACTCGGCACAACAGCCTGTATGAGACACAACCACAGTAAATTAAAATCTACCATTGAGCTAGGCAGTGGTCCTGATTTCAATAAGCTCCTCAGTAAGCTATACACCAGGGACCCCAGCGACATTCAGCCACAGGCCAATGTTTTCTTGAGCTGATGGTCGGGGGGGGGTCACTTAGAAATGAGTTTGAGGTCACTTAGAAATGTCCTTGTTTTTGAAAGAAAAGCAAGGCATACCTGTATTTGGGGGAGTTTCTCCCATTCTTCTCTGCAGATCCTCTCAAGCTCTGTCAGGTTGGATGGGGAGCGTTGCTGCACAGCTTTTTTCAGGGTTGTTCGAGGCTTGTCCCGAAGCCACAGACTTGTCCCGAAGCCACTTAGCCCCAGTCTGAGGTCCTGAGTGCTCTGGAGCAGGTTTTCATCAAGTATCTCTCTGTACGGCCTCCCGAGTGGCGCAGCGGTCTAAGGTACTGAATCGCAGTGCTAGAGGCATCACTACAGATCTGGGTTTGAACCCGGGCTGTGTCGCAGCCGGCCGCTACTGGGAGACCCATGAGGCGGCGCACAATTGGCCCAGCGTTGTCCAGATTAGGGGAGGGTTTGGCTAGCCGGGATGGCCTTGTCCCATCACACTCTAGCGACTCCTGTGGCGGGCCGGGCGCATGTACGCTGACACGGTCGCCAGTTGGACGGTGTTTCCTCCGACACATTGGTGCGGCTGGCTTCCGGGTTAAGTGAGCAGTGTGTCAAGAAGCAGTGCGGCTTGGCATGGTCGTGTATTGAAGGACGCATGGCTCTCGACCATATCCTCTCCCGAGTCCGTACAGGAGTTGCAGCGATGGGACAAGACTGTAACTACCAATTGGATATCACGAAATTGGGGATAAAAACATTTCTCTCTACTTTGCTCTGTTTATCTTTGCCTCGATCCTGACTAGTCTCACAGTCCCTGCTGCTGAAAAACACAGCATGATGCTACCACCACCATGCTTCACTGTAGGGATGGTGCCAGATTTCCTCCAGACTTGACGCTTGGCATTCAGGCCAAAGTGTTCAATTTGGTTTCATCAGATTTCAGCAGACCATCAGATCTTGTTTCTCATGGTCTGAGAGTCTTTAGGTGCCTTTTGGTAAACTCCAAGCAGGCTGTCATGTGCCTTTAACTGAGGAGTGGCTTCCGTCTGGCCTCTCTACCATAAAGACCTGATTGGTGGAGTGCTGCAGAGATGGTTGTTCTTCTGGAAGGTTCCCCCATCTCCACAGAGGAACTCTGGAGCTCTGTCAGAGTGACCATCAGGTTCTTGGTCACCTCCCTGACCAAGGCCCTTCTCCCTCGATTGCTCAGTTTGTCCGGGCGGCCAGCTCTAGGAAGAGTCTTGGTGGTTCCAAACATCTTCTATTTAAGAATATTGGAGGTAACAACTTCAAAGCTCCAGAATGTTTTGGTATCCTTCCCCAGATCTGTGCCTCGACACAATCCTGCCTCGGAGCTCTACGGACAATTCCTTTGTCCTCATGGCTTGGTTTTTGCTTTGACATGCACTGTCAAGTGTGGGACCTTATCTAGACAGGTGTGTGCATTTCCAAATAATGTCCAATCAATTTAATTTAAATTGAACATCTCAAGGATGATCAATGGAAACAGGATGCAGCTGTGCTCAATTTCGAGTCTCATAGCAAAAGGGCTGAATACTTACGTAAATAAGGTATGTCTGTTTATTATTTGTAATAAAATTGCAATCATTTCTGTTCCTAAGTATTCCCATGCATAATAGAGATATACAGTATATGTGATCGAATACAAATGTAAGCAAGGTTTGACATTTTTATGTTTAGTCAACTATTACATCAGTTTTGGCTTCTTATGGTCAATTTTCAGTCCACAAATTATTTGTAATTATTTTCCAGCCCCCTGACCATCTGCTCCAAAAAAAAAATGGTCCCGCTGCTGAATCTAGTTGATGATCCCTGCCGTAGGCTATGGTTTGTATCTAACCACTAATTATGGCTAGAGAGACCTGTAGTGTTGAGTGTGCTCTGTAGTCTCTGAGTGCACCATAATATATTAGTGCTGTAAATATCACTATTATATGCATTTTAAACACTCAACTGTTGTAATATCTTTCAATGCCTTTCAAGGAACTGTTGATTTCAGTCTGCACAACAGTGATTACACTCCCCTGGAGGTGTTGAATTCTTTTCATTACAGGAACTGGAATTATATTACAGGAACTGAAATTATATTACAGAAACTGGAATTATATTACAGGAAATGGAATTATATTACTGGAATTATATTACAGGAACTGAAATTATATTACAGAAACTGGAATTATATTACAGGAACTGGAATTATATTACAGAAACTGGAATTATATTACAGAAACTAGAATTATATTACAGGAAATGGAATTATATTACAGAAACTGGAATTATATTACAGAAACTGGAATTATATTACAGGAAATGGAATTATATTACAGAAACTGGAATTATATTACAGAAACTGGAATTATATTACAGAAACTACAGAAACTGGAATTATATTACAGAAACTGGAATTATATTACAGAAACTGGAACTATATTACAGGAAATTGAATTATATTACAGAAACTGGAATTATATTACAGGAAATGGAATTATATTACAGGAACTGGAATTATATTACAGGAACTGGAATTATATTACAGAAACTGGAATTATATTACAGAAACTGGAATTATATTACAGGAACTGGAATTATATTACAGAAACTGGAATTATATTACAAGAATTGGAATTATATTACAGAAACTGGAATTATATTACAGAAACTGGAATTATATTACAGAAACTGGAATTATATTACAAGAATTGGAATTATATTACAGAAACTGGAATTATATTACAGAAACTGGAATTATATTACAGGAATTGGAATTATATTACAGGAACTGGAATTATATTACAGGAACTGGAATTATATTACAGGAACTGGAATTATATTACAGAAACTGGAATTATATTACAGAAACTGGAATTATGTTACAAAAACTGTCATTATATTGTACCTTCAAGAGAATTCTTTTTGCATCGGTTATGAGGCGTCTTCTCTTAGCTGCCTCTTCCCTGTTAATGTCTCTGAATGAAGAAGAACAGCTTTGTAAGTGTGACAATGAGCAGCAGGACAAAGTGTTGCATAAGAAGATCTTGATGACAATGCAAGTTGCTCTTAACTTGTCTGAAACAGCAGGATGGTGTTTAGAAGCAGTCCCTTGCTGTAGATTCTCTTTGATTAAGAAAGGAAAGGAACCTAGTCAATTGTACAACTGAATGCATTCAACTGAAATGTGTCTTCCTATAGTGCTCAAATCATAAAGATCACACTTGCTTAATTCTTTGGGACAATACACAGTTACGTAGTGAAAGTTCCGAAACGGACAAAAATGAGAGACTAAGAAAAACTAAATTCCCTTCTATAGTCTTTAAAGCTGACGCATTTAGGAGCAAACTAGTTTGTCAGAGCCCAATCACTTTGTACAAGCAGGTTTATGAAATAAGCCTACAAATATCAGACTTAATCTACTTATCATTCTGAGTGTATATTTGTTTACGTCATTTGTACTGTATATCTAGCGATACATGGTCAGTGTGTGCCAGTCTATGTGTTAATCCTGTGAAGGCATAACTGGTTAACATTTAGCTGTCTCCTAGTATCCTGTGAAGGCAGGACTGGGTAACATTTAGCTGTCTCCTAGTATCCTGTGAAGGCATGACTGGTTAACATTTAGTTGTCTCCTAGTATCCTGTGAAGGCAGGACTGGGTAACATTTAGCTGTCTCCTAGTATCCTGTGAAGGCATGACTGGTTAACATTTAGTTGTCTCCTAGTATCCTGTGAAGGCATGACTGGTTAACATTTAGTTGTCTCCTAGTATCCTGTGAAGGCAGGACTGGGTAACATTTAGCTGTCTCCTAGTATCCTGTGAAGGCAGGACTGGGTAACATTTAGCTGTCTCCTAGTATCCTGTGAAGGCAGGACTGGGTAACATTTAGCTGTCTCCTAGTATCCTGTGAAGGCATGACTGGTTAACATTTAGCTGTCTCCTAGTATCCTGTGAAGGCAGGACTGGGTAACATTTAGCTGTCTCCTAGTATCCTGTGAAGGCAGGACTGGGTAACATTTAGCTGTCTCCTAGTATCCTGTGAAGGCAGGACTGGGTAACATTTAGCTGTCTCCTAGTATCCTGTGAAGGCAGGACTGGTTAACATTTAGCTGTCTCCTAGTATCCTGTGAAGGCAGGACTGGGTAACATTTAGCTGTCTCCTAGTATCCTGTGAAGGCAGGACTGGGTAACATTTAGCTGTCTCCTAGTATCCTGTGAAGGCAGGACTGGGTAACATTTAGCTGTCTCCTAGTATCCTGTGAAGGCAGGACTGGGTAACATTTAGCTGTCTCCTAGTATCCTGTGAAGGCAGGACTGGGTAACATTTAGCTGTCTCCTAGTATCCTGTGAAGGCATGACTGGTTAACATTTAGCTGTCTCCTAGTATCCTGTGAAGGCAGGACTGGGTAACATTTAGCTGTCTCCTAGTATCCTGTGAAGGCAGGACTGGGTAACATTTAGCTGTCTCCTAGTATCCTGTGAAGGCAGGACTGGGTAACATTTAGCTGTCTCCTAGTATCCTGTGAAGGCAGGACTGGTTAACATTTAGCTGTCTCCTAGTATCCTGTGAAGGCAGGACTGGGTAACATTTAGCTGTCTCCTAGTATCCTGTGAAGGCAGGACTGGGTAACATTTAGCTGTCTCCTAGTATCCTGTGAAGGCAGGACTGGGTAACATTTAGCTGTCTCCTAGTATCCTGTGAAGGCAGGACTAGGTAACATTTAGCTGTCTCCTAGAGTATCCTGTAGAAGATTCATACTCTCAAAGTCTGAACTTAGCAACAGTGAGACAACTGCTTGGGTTTTGCCTTTTCTCACATCAGAAATGTACATTTGAGGTGCCTGTTAGGTTCCATGTCAACACACAGTTTTCTCCCAGTTTAAAAAATATATATTTACAAAAAAATATATGGGGGATTGGAAATGATTCAGACAATTACACTGATGGAAGCCACACTCTATTTGCGGTATTATAGCTGATCTGTGTCAGTGTGTCTCAGTGGCTGATATGCGGGCATTGGGAAGGGAGTATTTCTCTGACACTGGCTCCATGCTCTGGTGACCACCTTCATCCTCTTGAGACAGGCTCCTCTTAACAATCCTCTCTCTTCCTCAGAGTGACGGGCGGCGAACTCTTCGAAGACATTGTTGCTCGAGAGTACTACAGTGAGGCTGACGCCAGGTCAGTGGAACCACCTCACAAAACACACGGAATAAACCCAAACACGGATGTGTGACAAAGCAATTTAGAGTTCAGCGTACGAATGTTCACTGTAACATGGATTCATTGAATTATACAGAGGTCCCAGCATTCCCAAACCAGGAGAGCATCTAAAAGCATATATACAGTGGGGAGAACAAGTATTTGATACACTGCCGATTTTGCAGGTTTTCCTACTTACAAAGCATGTAGAGGTCTGTAATTTTTATCATAGGTACACTTCAACTGTGAGAGACGGAATCTAAAACAAAAATCCAGAAAATCACATTGTATGATTTTTAAGTAATTAATTTGCATTTTATTGCATGACATAAGTATTTGATCACCTACCAACCAGTAAGAATTCCGGCTCTCACAGACCTGTTCGTTTTTCTTTAAGAAGCCCTCCTGTTCTCCACTCATTACCTGTATTAACTGCACCTGTTTGAACTCGTTACCTGTATAAAAGACACCTGTCCACACACTCAATCAAACAGACTCCAACCTCTCCACAATGGCCAAGACCAGAGAGCTGTGTAAGGACATCAGGGATCAAATTGTAGACCTGCACAAGGCTGGGATGGGCTACAGGACAATAGGCAAGCAGCTTGGTGAGAAGGCAACAACTGTTGGCGCAATTATTAGAAAATGGAAGAAGTTCAAGATGACGGTCAATCACCCTCGGTCTGGGGCTCCATGCAAGATCTCACCTCGTGGGGCATCAATGATCATGAGGAAGGTGAGGGATCAGCCCAGAACTACACGGCAGGACCTGGTCAATGACCTGAAGAGAGCTGGGACCACA
This sequence comes from Salvelinus alpinus, assembly GCF_045679555.1. Lineage (NCBI taxonomy): Eukaryota > Metazoa > Chordata > Actinopteri > Salmoniformes > Salmonidae > Salvelinus > Salvelinus alpinus. The sequence continues at coordinate 34,814,895 of NC_092109.1, read as the reverse complement.
GTCTCAAAGAAAACCAATAGTAACACACTACGCCGTCATGGATTAAAATCCTGCAGTGCACGCAAGGTCCCTCTGCTCAAGCCAGCGCATGTCCAGGACCGTCTGAAGTTTGCCAATGACCATCTGGATTATCCAGAGGAGGAATGGGAGAAGGTCATGTGGTCTGATGAGACAAAAATTGAGTTTTTTGGTCTAAACTCCACTCGCCGTGTTTGGAGGAAGAAGAAGGATGAGTACAACCCCAAGAACACCATCCCAACCGTGAAGCATGGAGGTGGAAACATCATTCTTTGGGGATGCTTTTCTGCAAAGGGGACAGGACGACTGCACCGTATTGAGGGGAGGATGGATGGGGCCATGTATCGCGAGATCTTGGCCAACAACCTCCTTCCCTAAGTAAGAGCATTGAAGATGGGTCATGGCTGGGTCTTCCAGCATGACAACGACCCGAAACACACAGCCAGGGCAACTAAGGAGTGGCTCCGTAAGAAGCATCTCAAGGTCCCGGAGTGGCCTAGCCAGTCTCCAGACCTGAACCCAATAGAAAATCTTTGGAGGGAGCTGAAAGTCCGTATTGCCCAGCGACAGCCCCGAAACCTGAAGGATCTGGAGAAGGTCTGTATGGAGGAGTGGGCCAAAATCCCTGCTGCAGTGTGTACAAACCTGGTCAAGAACTACAGGAAACGTATGATCTCTGTAATTGCAAACAAAGGTTTCTGTACCAAATATTAAGTTCTGCTTTTCTGATGTATCAAATACTTATGTCATGCAATAAAATGCTAATTAATTACTTAAAAATCATACAATGTGATTTTCTGGATTTTTGTTTTAGATTCCGTCTCTCACAGTTGAAGTGTACCTATGATAAAAATTACAGACCTCTATATGCTTTGTAAGTAGGAAAACCTGCAAAATCGGCAGTGTATCAAATACTTGTTCTCCCCACTGTATATATATATATATATATATATTTATATATATATATATATATATATATAGAACCCTGTTATACTGTATATCGTCTACACCAGGGGTGGGCAACTCCAGTCCTGATTGGTGTCACTTTTTCTCCATCCCTAGCAAACACATCTGATTAATCAAATGTCATTCTAAACTGAAGATCATGATTAGTTGATTATTGGAGTCAGGTGTGTTAGCTGGAGCTGGGGCAAAACTGTGACACCAATCAGGCCCCCGAGGACTGGAATTGCCCCCCCCCCCCCCGGTCTACAGTGGCGGTCGTTGCCGTTTAAGATGAGAGAGGATGATATTTTCTTTTAATGAGCATGGCCTTATTTATTTGACAGAATATTGGATAACTGTCATTCATATTCCATTACCCCAGCTCAATGCAACATCAATAGCTTTAGGCTACTACATAATACTCACATTTTCACTATACCCATCATGAGGTTACTACAACCTAGCCTATGAGGGAAAGTTTACAACGTAGGTCGAGATAAATTGGAGTAATCAAGGTGACAGACATTGACACATTCAATACCGCCTCGCACACTCTTGCCTGCATGTAGCTGATCTAGGATGCAATCATTAGTCCAACAGTTGCAAATGAGAGTTTCTAATGGACAAATTTCCCTACTTACATGTACAAAATACCTCAACTAACCTGCATCCCTGCACATTGACTCGGTACAGGTACCCCTAGTATATAACCTCATTATTGTTATGTGTTATTTTTAATTCCATTTTTTTAAACTTTGGCTTATTTAGTAAATATTTTCTTAACTCTGTTTTATAAAAACGGCATTGTTGGTTAAGGGGTTGTAAGTAAGCATTTCACCTGTTGTATTCAGTGCATTTGACAAATACAATTTGATTGGATGTTCATCCCCGTTTCGTTTACATCCGTTTAAGAAACGTTTTTCAACAGAATCGGCAGTATGAATACACCCCGATCACACGTAAACACAGTTCACTTTCATAGCAGCCACATACAAACAGCATGATCTCTTTGATTGTTGTATTCTTTCTTGCATCTGTACACTCTCCTCCTCTCAATTTTTCATTCACTTGTGGTCTTCGCTTGTGGACTTGCAGAACATATAATCTTTCTGTGACCAGCCAAACCTTCATATCATAACTGCTAACCGCTACACAGCCTACATCGTTGTCACCATATTAATATCATAGACAATATAGCTACTAGAACTAACACATTAGTAATCCCTCTACAATCATGCAGTACAGTGTACAGTCAGCAGAAAGCTGATTAGCAGTTAGACCGGCGGGCCTCGGTGGCAATATATTAATAAAACCAAAAGCTTACCTTGACTTGGAAGTTCCAGTGTTGGATAGCCATAGCCAGCTAGGTAACATAGCAGCCTTCTCTGTTTGAGCCGGGTGTTTGAGTAGATTAAACTAGCTAGCTGCATTCACTAGCTAAGTAAGTGAAAGTGAAAAAATACAACAAAATATAGCTAGCTCTCTCTCTCTCTCTCTCTCTCTCTCTCTCTCTCTCTCTCTCTCTCTCTCTCTCTCTCTCTCTCTCTCTCTCTCTCTCTCTCTCTCTCTCTCTCTCTCTCTCTCTCTCTCTCTCTCTCTCTCTCTCTCTCTCTCTCTCTTCTCTCTCTCTCTCTCTCTCTCTCTCTCTCTCTCTCTTACATTTACATTTAAGTCATTTAGCAGACGCTCTTATCCAGAGCGACTTACAAATTGGTGCATTCACCTTATGATATCCAGTGGAACAACCACTTTACAATAGTGCATCTAACTCTTTTAAGGGGGGGGGGGGGGTTAGAAGGATTACTTTATCCTATCCTAGGTATTCCTTAAAGAGGTGGGGTTTCAGGTGTCTCCGGAAGGTGGTGATTGACTCCGCTGACCTGGCGTCGTGAGGGAGTTTGTTCCACCATTGGGGTGCCAGAGCAGCGAACAGTTTTGACTGGGCTGAGCGGGAACTGTACTTCCTCAGAGGTAGGGAGGCGAGCAGGCCAGAGGTGGATGAACGCAGTGCCCTTGTTTGGGTGTAGGGCCTGATCAGAGCCTGAAGGTACGGAGGTGCCGTTCCCCTCAGCTCCGTAGGCAAGCACCATGGTCTTGTAGCGGATGCGAGCTTCAACTGGAAGCCAGTGGAGAGAGCGGAGGAGCGGGGTGACGTGAGAGAACTTGGGAAGGTTGCTTGCTTCTCCTTCATTATACAGAAATGAATTTGTTCAAAACTTTTCAACTATTGTCTTTCTCTCTCTTTGCGTCAACTACTCACCACATTTTATGCACTGGAGTGCTACAGTAGCTAGGTGTAGCTTATGCTTTCAGTACTAGATTCATTCTCTGATCCTTTGATTGGGTGGACAACATGTCAGTTCATGCTGCAAGAGCTCTGATAGGTTGGAGGACGTCTTCCGGAAGTTGTCATAATTACTGTTTTAGTCTATGAAAGGGGGTGAGAACCACGAGCCTCCTCGGTTTTGTATTGAAGTCAATGTACCCAGAGGAGGACGGAAGCTAGCTGTCCTCCAGCTACACCATGGTGCTACCCTACAGAGTGCTGTTGAGGCTACTGTAGACCTTTATTGCAAAACAGTGTGTTTTAATCGATTATTTTGTAATGTGAATATATTTAGTGTAGTTTTATCTAAAGAGGATAACTATTTTAATGTTTCACTATTATTATGACATTTATTGAGGAGGATGGTCCTCCCCTTCCTCCTCTGAGGAGCCTCTACTGATTGTCTAAAGCCTCTCAGTTAAAACTTTGTTGTCATGTCGTCACAGTCAGAGGCCTTTGTTTTGTCTGTAGGTCCGTTATTGGACTGTTCATTTGGATTGAACAGCTTTACCTCCGTAAACCTATTCATGATAGAGTATCTCCCCAATTCACCCAACACCAGCTATGGACTGGGCCATTGCTTTGCAGTGACAAAGCAACAGGGCCACAAAACAAATTAATGAACAGAAACAAATGGAAACAGATGGCTGTGGACGTGTAGGAGTGACCTCACATCAATGTACACACTTCGCCCGGGTTTAGTGTGTCAGTCTCTCTATCTCTGCGGACCGGGTTTTCCCTGCTCCACTGCTCCACTGCTTGATTGACAGCTGAGTCTATTTGCTAATTATCTTCCCACTGACTCCCAGCCAAACATGCAAAACCTCATCAGGCTTTGGCCCGTGCTACTGTGTTGATCGACAGTTTAGGAAAATGAATGGCCAAATCTAACGCCTCTGTGTGTCTTTGTATTGTTTTGGAGGTGCATAAGCCATTTTATCCAAAATGCTGTGTGGATTAATACTGAAGTGAAGCCCATTTTCAATAGCATTCAATTTAGCCTCTCAAAACTCCCAGCTCACTCAGTCTTTCAGTTTTCTCTCTTTCTTTTCATAGTCATTGTATTCAGCAGATTCTGGAGGCAGTGCTTCATTGTCATCAGATGGGAGTCGTTCACAGAGACCTCAAGGTAAGATTTAATAACGAATAAATTAAAAGACAGACTGTGTTCTGCACAGGCACAGACTGCTTATCCACCGCAAGATATCACTTTGATGACATTGTTATTATCTGATTGATTTGATAAAAAATGGATTTGGATTTAAATAATCTGTACACTCTTAGAAAATAGGGTTCCTAAAGGGTTCTTCGGAGCAATGGCCCAGTCCATAGCTGTCCCCATAGGAGATGGGGACAGTAGAACCAATGGCCCAGTCCATAGCTGTCCCCATAGGAGATGGGGACAGTAGAACCAATGGCCCAGTCCATAGCTGTCCCCATAGGAGATGGGGACAGTAGAACCAATGGCCCAGTCCATAGCTGTCCCCATAGCAGATGGGGACAGTAGAACCATTTTTGGTTTCAGGTAGAACTCTTTTGGGGTCCATGTGAACCATCTGTGTGAAGGGTTCTACATGGAACTCAAAAGGGTTTTACCTTGAACCAAATAGGGTTCTTCAAAGGGTTCTCCTATGGGGACGGCCAAAGAACCATTTTAGGTTCCAGGAAACAACTTTTCTTCTAAGAGTGTAGTCATAAACTTCAGATCATACATTTGTTGTTATTTTAATCAATTTAAACACATTTAATACATTCATTTTAGCCATCCAGGCTCTTTTTAATTTGAACCTTGAGGACACATCTATGTAATGTTTGCTCCTCAGGCAGCAGATAACAGGCCATTCCTCTCTGCCTTGACTAAGGTTGCAAAATTCCACAAACTTTCAATACGTTCCCTGGTTTTTCCAAAATCCCGGTTGGAGGATCCCAGAGTCAGGAGGCAATCAGCAGGAAATCTGGAATTCTCCATCCAGGATTTCTGGAAAACCAGGGAATTTATTTAAAGTTCCCAGAATTTTGCAACCCTAGCCATGACTTTCAGTGTGATTCACCTGTAGGTATGTGGACAGAATAACAAAAGCACAATCAAACCAATCAGAGAATTCAGGGGACATGCTGCTAAACCCTCTTCTGTCATAAGTAATTTCCCCTGCACACAGTTTAATGATTATAAAATAGGCATTCACTTACAGTGCAACCACCATTGATCCACTGTTCTGTTGCCAACTTGTCATGTACAGCACATGTACTCCATATCTCAACGTCAGCTCAAGGGAGTAAAAACGGAAACAAGCCCTCACACCATCTCCATCACGTCGGACAGCATTGGCGTGTGCTACAGTATGTCTGCCCTGTTGTAGTGTCAAAGAGGGACAGATAAATCAGAGGTTCCAGTACTGTTTCATGTATTAATACACGTATTCAAGTACCAGCTATACACCTACTCATTCAAGGGTTTTTCTTTATTTTTACTATTTTCTACATTGTACAATAATAGTGAAGACATCAAAACTATGAAATAACACATATGGAATAATGTAGTAACCAAACAAATTGTTCAGTTACCGCTATATATACCTGTGATTATCATGCACTAACACATGCTAGTACAAAGAGAGACCCTTCTGCCCAACAGATACATGTTCCATTCACATGGTTTCACATCTGCCTCCCAGCACCTGGGAACTGAGGGAAGATGGAGTGATAAAATGGATCTGTGTAGGCTGCGATTTTAGGTGTGTGTGTGTTTGTGTATGTGCGCCTGTGTGCATTTGTGCGTGTGGTGTGTGTCTGTGTTTATCAGGGGGTGGATAACATCTCATAGCAGCAGCAGTAGAGTGATTGGCGGCAGGAGGTGGGGTGTTCATTCCTCTGTCTGTGTGGGATAGAAGTGGCTGGGTGCTGTATTTATCAGAGCTCTGTCATGCTGCAACCACACAAAGTCATTAACACTATTCAATCTGGCCCAGCCTAGAGTCATGTCTGTCTGCCACCATATCCCTGCTTCTGCTCAGGCCTCCTGTCTCCTTTGGGTGATTGACTGTTGACTGACTGGCTGGCTAACTGGCTGACTAACTGACTGCTGACTGACTGACTGACTGTTGACTGACTGGCTGGCTAACTGGCTGACTAACTGATTGCTGACTGACTGACTGCTGACTGACTGGCTGACCTCTCTCTTTCTACGCAGCCTGAGAACCTTCTGCTTGCCTCCAAGTCCAAGGGAGCTGCAGTGAAGCTGGCAGACTTTGGCCTGGCCATCGAGGTGGAGGGGGACCAACAAGCCTGGTTCGGTAATGGCTGATATGATTCGTAATTACACACACACACACACACGCACACACACAAAATGGAATGCAAATAAAGACTGGCTTCTAAAGCAGGTCGACGTATGCGAGATTTAGGATGTTTAATGTTAATATTTCCACCAGGGAAACAGAGCCTTCAGAGGGAAATCAATCATTCAAAGATTCCTATTGAATCCAATCAAACAAACGCTTTGCATCGAATATCATCAAAAAAGGAACATTTCCTCTACAGCTATTCTGGAGAAATACCAAAACAAAAACAAAGGGGAAAGTTTACATTAAAAAAAAGATAATCAAGGTAGGAACAACTAGTTTTGTAGCACCGTGACCACCACAGGGCAAGGAGAGCTGTTTACTGCTTGTTCTATTGATGAATTCCATTGCCACCAGAACTAGAAATACCACAGCCCCATCCAGCCTCATTAGTAGTGAGGCCTGCAGTGTAAAACCCTCTTGTTTGACTAGGTTCCACACAGCTCATTTTCCGCCACTCTGACTGCTCTAACTAACCTAGTTGACTGGTCTAACTAACCAGTCAGACTGACTGGTCTAACTAACCTAGCTGACCTACTGCTCTAACTAACCTAGCTGACCAACTGGTCTAACTAACCTAGCTGACCGACTGGTCTAACTAACCTAGCTGACAGATTGGTCTAACTAATCTAGCTGACAGACTGGTCTAACTAACCTAACTGACTGACTGGTCTAACTAACCTAACTGACTGACTGGTCTAACTAACCTAGCTGACCGACTGGTCTAACTAACCTAGCTGACAGATTGGTCTAACTAACCTAGCTGACAGACTGGTCTAACTAACCTAACTGACTGACTGGTCTAACTAACCTAACTGACTGACTGGTCTAACTAACCTAACTGACTGACTGGTCTAACTAACCTAGCTGACCAACTGGTCTAACTAACCTAGCTGACCGACTGGTCTAACTAACCTAACTGACCAACTGGTCTAACTAACCTAACTGACTGACTGGTCTAACTAACCTAGCTGACTGACTGGTCTAACTAACCTAACTGACTGACTGGTCTAACTAACCTAACTGACTGACTGGTCTAACTAACCTAGCTGACCGACTGGTCTAACTAACCTAGCTGACAGACTGGTCTAACTAACCTAACTGACTGACTGGTCTAACTAACCTAGCTGACCAACTGGTCTAATTAACCTAACTGACTGACTGGTCTAACTAACCTAACTGACTGACTGGTCTAGAAGTTGTGGTAGTAGTGGTCAGTAGTTATGTGGTTCAGTAGTTGTGGCCGAAAGTTGTTTGGATATGGTTAGTAGATAAATGTGTGATCAAAAGTTGTGTGGTCAGAAGTTGTGTTGTTGTGGTATGTAATTGTGTGGTTGAGGTCAGAAGTTGCGTGGTTGTGGACACTAGATGTGGTCATAATTTGTTTGATTGCGGTCAGAAGTTATGTGGTTGAGGTATGTCATTGTGGGGTTGTGGTCACTAGATATGGTCAGAAGTTGTGCGGTTGCGGTCAGAAGTTATGTGGTTGAGGTATGTAATTGTGTGGTTGTGTTCAGAAGTTGTGCGGTTGAGGTCAGAAGTTGTGCGGTTGAGGTCAGAAGTTGTGTGGTTGCTGTCAGAAGTTGTATGGTTGTGGTATGTAATTGTGTGGTTGTTGCCACTAGATAGGGTAAGCAGTTGTGTGGTTGCTGTCAGAAGTTGTATGGTTGTGGTATGTAATTGTGTGGTTGTTGCCACTAGATAGGGTAAGCAGTTGTGTGGTTGCTGTCAGAAGTTGTATGGTTGTGGTATGTAATTGTGTGGTTGTTGCCACTAGATAGGGTAAGCAGTTGTGCGGTTGCTGTCAGAAGTTGTAAAGTTGTGCTATGTAAAAGCGTTAGTGGTCAAAACGGCAGCTGTTTGGGAAAGTTAGAAAAAAACGTGGTAATGCAGTTACAAAAACAGCTGTACCGTAAATTCCGTATGGAATATTATAATTCCGCGCACAGCTATGAATAGCAGAGAAGTAGCTGAATATCCCATACGCTCTAACTTTTTGTCTAACTTGTTGCAGGAGTGGTCAAAACGGACGTTGTTTGCCAAATGTTACAGAAAATGATGTTGATGCGGTTACTTAAACTGCTGTAACTTTTGATGCAAATATTATTCGTCCAAACTCCAGATTTGAGTAGCAGAGAAGTATACGAAGCTGCAATATTTTGTCTAAGTGGTTGCAAATTGGAATTATTAGCTGATTTGCATCAAACGTTGCATGAGAAACTGACAGTTGGAAGTGATGACGTCACAATGATTAAAATCTTGAGAAATCCCATGTGTGCGGATTTGGGCCCAAAAATGTACGAAAAGTTAAATAACATAAAAAGTATAGCAGATATCAAAAAATATTATACAAGCAACTCGATCCAGACCATTCCGCACGTTCTGAAGTTGGAACGACGTTTCTAGCATAAACGCTGTAGGAGGAGTAGGCGGCGAAAGATTAATAATAAGAAGAAGTATGTTGAATATCTAAGCTGCCGCTAGCCCCACCAACTAACCTAACTGACTGGTCTAATTAACCTAGCTGACTGATCTAACTAACCTAACTGACTGGTCTAACTAACATAGCTGACTGATCTAACTAACCTAACTGACTGGTCTAACTAACATAGCTGACTGGTCTAACTGACCAACTGGTCTAACTAACCTAGCTGACCAACTGGTCTAACTAACCTAGCTGACCGACTGGTCTAACTAACCAGACTGGTCCTGCCGTGCGATTGGTGCACTAGTTGCCTTCCAGAGAGACATCAGAGATTGTAACATTATCTGTTTCATGGAAACATGTCTCACTCGGGATATGTTGTCAGAGTCGGTGCAGCCACCCAGTTTCTTCATGCATCGCACCGACAGAAGCAAACATCTCTCTGGTAAGAAGAAGGGTGGGTGTATGCCTTATGATTAACGACTCATGGTGTAATCACAACAACATACATGTCACGCCCTGACCTTAGAGAGCCTTTTACTTTCTCTATTTGGTTAGGTCAGGGTGTGATTTGGGTGGGCATTCTATGTTTTCTGTTTCTTTGTTTTTGGCGGAGTGTGGTTCCCAATCAGAGGCAGCTGTCTATCGTTGTCTCTGATTGGGGATTATACTTAGGCAGCCCTTTTTCCCACCTTCAGTTGTGGGATCTTGTTTTCTGTTTAGTGGTTTTTTGCCTGACAGAACAGTTCGCTTTCATTTTTTTGACTTTCGTTATTTTGTTTGAGTGTTTTTTAATAAAAAATCATGAACACTTTCCACGCTGCGTCTTGGTCCACTCTTCCTACCACAAACGAGAGTCGTAACAATACAGGAACTCAGGTCCTTTTGTTCACCTGACCTAGAATTCCTTACAATCAAATGCCGACCGCATTATCTTCCATGAGAATTCTCTTCGATTATAGTCACAGCCGTGTATATCCCCCCTCCAAGCAGATACCTCGTCGGCCCTGAAATATCTTCACTGGACTCTATGTAAACTGGAAACCATACATCCTGTGGCTGCATTTATTGTAGCTGGGGATTTTAACAAAGCTAACCTGAAAACAAGACTTCCTAATGTCGTGTCTTTGGCTATGCTGGATTAAGTGATATGACATGCTATTCTATAAAATCGTTTCTCTGTAATTCATATTACCTGATTAAGCTAATCAGGTGAATGTAATTAACTAGAAAGTCGGGGCCCCACGAAAGAATGTTTATAGAGCTGTTATCTTCCGAATAAACTCTTAAAGACCTGATAATCTTTTACATGAATTCTACATTTTATCAGCATATTGAATGCGCGACACGAGCTGGTAGCTTTCTGGATCATTGCTACTCTAACTTCCACGATGCATACAAAGCCCTCCCCCGCCCTGCCTTTGGGCAAATCTGACCACGACTCCATTTTGTTGCTCCCAGCCTATAGACAGAAACTAAAACAGGAAACACCCGTGCTCAGGTCTATACAACGCTGGTCTGACCAATCAACGCTTCGACATTGCTTCGATCACGTGGACTGGGATATGTTCTGGATAGCCTCAGACAATAACATTGATGTATACATTGACTCTGTGAGCGAGTTTATTAGCAAGTGCATCGGAGATGTCGTACCCACTGTGACTATTTAAACCTTTCCTCTACCAGAAAACGTGGATTGATGGCAGAATTCGCGTAAAAATGAAGCATGAACCACCACTTTTAATCATGGGAAGGCGACTGGAGACATGACCAAATACAAACAGTGCAGCTATTCCCTCTGCAAGGCAATCAAACAAGCAAAGCGTCAGTATAGAGACATAGTAGAGTCTCAATTCAATGGCTCAAACACGAGACGTATGTGGCAGGTTCTACAGACAATCACGGATTACAAAAAGAAAACCAGCCCCGTCGCAAACATCAACGTCTTGCACCCAGACGAATTAAACAACTTCTTTACTCGCTTTGAGGACAATACAGTGCCACTGACACGGCCTGCTACCAAAGCCTGTGGGCTCTCCTTCTCCATGGCCAATGTGAGTAAAATATTTAAACGTGTTAACCCTCGCAGGGCTGCTGGCTCAGATTTTATTTGATCTCTCTGCTGACCCAATCTCTCTGCTGTGGTTTTCCATGCCTGCCTGAGGATGTGCTCAGTAATTTAATAAATACATTTTAAAAATATATATATTGAATATGTTAAAGTGCATTTCTCACACCCAAGGCGTAAAATGTTTTGTAAAAAAAAAAAAACGCAACATAGAACACAGACAACAACCAAGGTGTCATCAGATCCAGAGGACATGAGAACAGAATTAACAGAGGAGTTGGAAAGCTATCCTGAACAGCAAAGTCTTGAAAGCCCTGTCACCCATAGTTTGGAGTCTGTTGCGTGGCTCACAGTACCTTCGATGTTTCACCAGCCTGCCCTTTGGCTACGCTGAAAAACACATGGAGCAGAATCAAACATATGTTATAAAACTAGGGATCTAGGAATGTCTTTTAGAATTCAGTTTCCTTTTAATGAGCAAGAGGACACGTATCCAATATCCACAGTTCATTTTTACAGACACACCTCTCTTAGATCAGGATGATTTTTCTAAAGTGTTTTGGGGAACGCCTGGCTGGCTGCTTTTCCTCAGGACAGCTGGTGTAGCTGTCACACCCAGCTCTGCTGGTCATTATAATTATACTGTACTCTTCACATGATACTTTATCATTTCCTGAATAAAAATGAGTCTGGATATTTCAACCTGTCCTTTGTTCACAGTGCGTAAAACCCCAGGCTGGTTCCCTGGGTCTGGAGAATAAATGGAAGAATGCGTTCTTCTTCTTTGTCGGATGATTGATATATAATCCATTTGTCCACATAACAAGGCTGGAACGTGAGAAGATGTGGTGAATCGTTGAAAACAACAGTAAAATAAAGTCTCATCACCCCTCAGAAAGGGTTTATGACCAGACTTAGAACATTGACAGCCTGTCTGGTCAGGGTAGGTAAGAAGCATATGGACCTCACACCTCAAATGAAGCTCTATTGAGAGAAATGTGAGGCAGGCGGGACCAGGAACATGTGTATAATGTTATTACTCTCTCTTACATTCCGGGGAATAGAATTATCAGAGCAGATCTCTCTAATACTGTCTTCTTTTCCTGGTTTGTGACAGAATACAAAGTCAATTTGTTGTTCTCTTTTTTTCCTTGTTATATTGCGTTTAATAATTAAAAGATACTGAACTCTCATCACTTTACAGTACTCTATCATAATATATCATGGATTTATATGGTTAGTGTCACTTCACACTTAAAACAGCATGTGCCTATATCACTATGTATTGTATAGCATTACGCTTGTACCAGTATTTAGAACATTCTATAGAGCTAAACTCTATCAACTTGTTATTTTATTACACTGAGAGTATCCCTTTTAGAGCTTTCTAAAATGGTAAGTTTGCATCCTGGATGCTGATAGGTTGATAGTCGTTAGTTATTGAAGATAATCCAAAGTAATGCCTGTTAACAGTTCCATTTGAATTATCAATGCACATCCACTGTCCTACAGCCCATCCAGGCAATTCATAAACTTGATCTCCACTGGAAAAATGCATCTAGACATTGTTTCCCATGGCTTGTTGCCTAGCATTTGATTTTCAATAGAGCTGTATTATCTGTGACTCACTGCCTCTCTGTCTGGATGTGATGCAGGCTTTGCAGGGACACCTGGTTACCTGTCTCCTGAGGTCCTGAGGAAGGACCCATATGGCAAAGCTGTGGACCTGTGGGCATGCGGTAAGCAGGATGACTTTCAGATATCCACCTCTTTCCTTGTTTGTTTCTGTCTACATCTACTGTAAGTTGCTGCTGCCTAAAGAAAGCATGATATAGACTTCACACCTGGTGTGATGCGTTTCCTAGTTTCTTAATCTCAAGCTTTATGTTTTCTCATTTGGCCAGACTGGGGATTGCTTCAGAGCCTCACCTACTAGAGTTGTGCTGACACAAAACCAGCCCACCTCAATGTCACAGATGATTTAGTGCACCAGTTTATTTATGGGGTCTGTTTCATCCAAAGGTGCATTGATGAGTCTGTTTCATCCAAAGGTGCATAGGTGAGCTCTCAGTCAGAGAAGACAAGGCAGCAGTATGTCGATCTGATCATGGCTCTCTCTCTATGTCTATATACATACAGTACCATGGGCCTCAGTACCACGGGCCTGGCCTCAGTACCACAGGCCTCAGTACCACGGGCCTCAGTTTCACGGGCCACAGTACCACAGGCCTCAGTACCACAGGCCTCAGTACCACGGGCCTCAGTTTCACGGGCCACAGTACCACAGGCCTCAGTACCACAGGCCTCAATACCACTGGCCTCAGTACCACAGGCCTCAGTACCACGGGCCTCAGTACCACTGGCCTCAGTACCACTGGCCTCAGTACCACAGGCCTCAGTACCACTGGCCTCAGTACCACAGGCCTCATTACCACGGGCCTCAGTACCACGGGCCTCAGTACCACTGGCCTCAGTACCACGGGCCTCATTACCACGGGCCTCATTACCACGGGCCTCAGTACCACGGGCCTCAGTACCACGGGCCTCAGTACCACGGGCCTCATTACCACGGGCCTCATTACCACGGGCCTCATTACCACGGGCCTCAGTACCACGGGCCTCATTACCACGGGCCTCAGTACCACGGGCCTCATTACCACGGGCCACAGTACCACAGGCCTTAATACCACGGGCCTCATTACCACGGGCCTCAGTACCACAGGCCTCAATACCACTGGCCTCATTACCACAGGCCTCAGTACCACGGGCCTCATTACCACGGGCCTCAGTACCACAGGCCTCAGTACCACAGGCCTCAGTACCACGGGCCTCATTACCACGGGCCTCAGTACCACGGGCCTCAGTACCACGGGCCTCAATACCACTGGCCTCAGTACCACGGGCCTCAGTTTCACGGGTCTCAATACCACAGGCCTCAATATCACGGGCCACAGTACTATGCACCTCAGTACCACAGGCCTCTGTGTCAACAAGGTGGCAGAATTAATCTGCTAGACATCCTCCTGCTACTCTGATGCATGGACAACTCTTACCTAGGACATAGTATGTACAGTATATATAGTGTATATTATAGTATTGGAAAGAGTATGTGTTTTTAATGTTTTGTACGCTCAGTGTATATCTACATCATATGAATGACATATAAATCATTATTTTGACAATATGTAGTAGTACAGCCTCTTTTCACATTGAGTTGAATAGCTGCTCTTCAGCCCGGCTGGATTCAGCCGTTTAACCCGGTTTGGTTAGATTTCTTTTCAAACTTATTGACGTTTCAAGCTATCACTCTGTGCACATTGGTCTTTTGAAGCGGGAGAAGCTCATTGTTATGCACAGCTATATTTCCCTGCCTTTTGATATGAGCTTTGTGTTGCTGCTCCCCTTGAGATGTGTGTGGGCTTCATGGCCGATGGGTCTGTGAGCCTGGCAGGCTTCGCAGCAGTGAGATTAATTCACAAGAGACATAAGGTTGAGGGCTGAGGGGGGCGACAATGTGGGCAGACGGGAGTGGGCAGGGGTTCATTCTCAGAGTTCTAACGTCCTGACCTGGAGTTGGATCTGTATGTGCACATAACTGTGTGTATTGTTAACCCCACAGAATGACCTTTCACCCAGAGAGAGGAAGTTCTCAGTGGTGGTGGTGGGGGGGTATGGAATACATACAACTGAAAGATTAGTGGAATCTGTGTGGGTAGCTGGACAGGTAGGATGACTGACAGTGAAGGTGAACAGGTGGTCACGTGTCAGGTGACAGAAGAATGGATGAGACTGAGGCAGGAATTCCTTTAACCATAAAGTGGTATATTTACTGAGTAGTGTGGATTCATGGACGCACAGAACTTCTCAAGCAGACGGAGTTAAGGAAGAGAAAGCAGCGAGATCAGGCGATGGCGTTTTCCTCCTTTTATGTGGATGAGATCTGTCGGTCATTGCCACCTGACCTAATTAAAGCGCCTCTGGCCCAGCTGAGTAAGTGGCCATGAATTAAAGGATTATTCCACCAACTCCATGGGCCTTTTCTACACAACACACACACACACACAAGCTAGCACACACACACACACACACACACACACACACACACACACACACACACACACACACACACACACACACACACACACACACACACACACACACACACACACACACACACACACACACACACACACACACACACACACACACACACACACACACACACACACACACACACACAGACACACATATACACTACTCCCTAGTGAGCGATCAAGATTCAGCACTATCAATTACTGCAGCACCTTTTCTTTTCGTCAAAGATAGAGAGATTTTCAGTATGTACTTTATGCTAGTTAATTCTTAATTCTTAAGTAACTAGAGTGCTGTGTTGTGTTGCCAGGTGTGACAGCCTTCTATTGTATAGTGATGTACACTGAGTATATAAAACCTTAGGAACACCTTCCTAATATTGAGTTGCACCCCATTTTGCCCTCCGAACATCTTCAATTCGTCGGGGCATGGAGCCTACAAGGTGTCGAAAGCGTTCCACAGGGATGCCGGCCCATGTTGACTCCAATGCTTCCCACAGTTGTGCCAAATTGGCTGGATGTTCTTTGGGTGGTGGACAATTCTTGATACACACGGGGAACTGTTGAGCGGAAAAAACCCAGCAGCGTTGCAGTTCTTGACACAAACCGGTATGCTTGGCACCTACTACCATACCTTGTTCAAAGGCACTTAAATATTTTGTGTTGCCCATTCACTCTCTGAATGGCACACATACACAGTCCATGTCTCAGTTGTCTCAAGGCTTAAAAATCCTTCTTTAACCTCTAACGAGCCTCTACCCCGGGTCCGGGAGCACCCCCCATCCCCCCACACACTGATTAGCATAGCTAGCATAGCTTCACAAGTAGATAGTAGCATCTAAATATCATTAAATCACAAGTCCAAGACACCAGATGAAAGATACAGATCTTGTGAATAAAGCCACCATTTCAGATTTTTAAAATGTTTTACAGGGAAGACAAAATATGTAAATCTATTAGCTAAACACGTTAGCAAAATACACCACTATTCTAACTCCATCAGTTTCTTACTCCTTCAGGTGCTATCACCAATTCGGCTCAACTAAGATATTGATATCCACTAACCAAGAAAAAACCTCTTCAGATGACAGTCTGATAACATATTCATGGTATAGGATAGTTTTTGTTAGAAAAAAGTGCATATTTCAGGTAGAAATCACAGTTTACAATTGCACCGACCATCACAAATCGACTAGAATTACTAGATAGAGCAACGTGTATGACCAATTTACTCATCATAAAACATTTCATAAAAATAGACAAAGCATAGCAATGGAAAGACCCAGTTCTTGTGATTTCAGACCATATTTCAGATTTTCTAAGCGTTTTTCAGCGAAAACACAATAAATCGATAAGTTAGCATACCACATGTGCAAACGTTACCAGAGCATCGATTCCAGCCAAAGAGCGCTATAACGTAATCACCGCCAAAATATATTAATTTTTTCACTAACCTTCTCAGAATTCTTCCGATGACACTCCTGTAACATCATTTTACAATATACATATACAGTTTGTTCGAAAAGGTGCATATTTAGCCATACAAAACCGTGGTTACACAATAAAAATACTAGGAAATCAAGCCTCAATATGTCTGACGTCATCTATCAGAGTGATCTAGTTTAATTGAAAGCTAATCATATACTTGACTAAAAAATACAGGGTTGACAGCAATCGAAAGACAAATTAGTTCTTAATGCAACCGCTGATTTACATTTTTAAAATTATCCTTACTTTTCAATACAGGGTTGGCCAAGTGAAGCTATACCAAACAAAATGGCGAAATATGCGTTTAAAATATTTCGACAGAAACACGATTTATCATATTAAATATTGCTTACTTTGAGCTGTTCTTCCATCAGATTCTTCGGCAATGTATCCTTTCTATGTTATAAACGTCTTTTGGTCGATAGATGTCCTCTGTCCTTCGAAATATCCACTAACGATCGAACGGGACCCCAAAACGTGTCCAAACTTTCAGAGTGCACAACAAAGAAATTCCTCAAAATCGCACTAAACGGATATAAATTGCTATAAAACGGTTCAAATTAACTACATTATGATGTTTTTAACAACTATAACGACTGAAAACATGACCGGAGAAATATTGCTGGTTAGACAACGATTTGGAACGAGGCAAGTCCGATGGCCTTCACGCTTCAGGCGCACGACGAGAAAGGGCGGTCCCTAAACATTTTGTGGTTTTATAATGGCTGGGATTGTGCAATAGATTTCATTCAAAACGTGATGACGTACAGACACCCAGAGGAAGACGTAGGCAGTGTCGGTTTCTTCATAGCATTCACTGTCGCCTTAAAAACAGACCCCAGATCAGGGGTAAAAATTTCTGAAATCTGAACCCTGTCATGAAAAGTGCTGTAGAAATTGTTCTGTACCACTCAGAGACAAAATTCCAACTTCTATAGAAACTAGAAGGTGTTTTCTATCCAATAATAACAATAATATGCATATTGTACGATCAAGAATTTAGCACGAGGCAGTTTAATTTGGAGACCCAAATATGCTAATGCGGAACAGCAGGCGCCCCTATAGTTGCAAGACAGTTTTAACGCTGTGCTGCCGGTGCGCGTCTTCATCGTACACTGATGTGAACGTGGATGTTAACAAGTGACAGTCAATATAGGGATGCATAGGCTTGTCACCTGGATTTACCTGGTCAGTCTATGCCATGGAAAGAGCAGGTGTTTTTAATGTTTTGTATACACAGTGTATAACGTATGTGTTGCCAGGTGTGACAGTCTTCTATTGTATAGTGATGTTTAACATCTGTGTTGCCAGGTGTGACAGTCTTCTATTGTATAGTGATGTATAACGGCTGTGTTGCCAGGTGTGACAGTCTTCTATTGTATAGTGATGTATAACGTCTGTGTTGCCAGGTGTGACAGTCTTCTATTGTATAGTGATGTATAACGTCTGTGTTGCCAGGTGTGACAGTCTTCTATTGTATAGTGATGTATAACGTCTGTGTTGCCAGGTGTGATCCTGTACATCCTACTGGTGGGATATCCTCCGTTCTGGGATGAGGACCAGCACAGACTGTACCAGCAGATCAAGGCTGGGGCCTACGATGTGAGTCAAATCAAATCAAATCAAACTTTATTTGTCATATGCGCCGAACACAACATGTGTAGTAGACCTTACCGTGAAATGCTTACTTACAAGCCCTTAACCAACAGTGCAGTTCAAGAAAGAGTTAAGAAAATATTTACCAAATAAACAAATTTAAAAAATAATAAAAGTAACACAATAAAATAACAATAACGAGGCTATATACAGGGGGTACCAGTACAGAGTCAATGTGCAGGGGTACAGGTTAGTTGAGGTAATTTGTACATGTAGGTAGGGGTGAAGAGTCACATCTATCCTAGCTCCTGTTCTTACTGTAACAATAACCCTCCATTCCTTCACTGGTCATGGCTGCTAGGGAAAAGCACAGTGTCTCTTCAGGATTGTGTAACACACCAGTTTCCAAAGAGATGAATCATCCTGAATTCAGTGCCTGATAATGGTTTATTTCTGCTGGGAGGAAAACACATCCTCTATTTTTTCTTCTTCAATTGCAGTCATAGCAGCCCATGGCTCTGTTCTTTAATATTTCTGTACTTTGTTCTTTACTGTCCTTTAATATTTCTCTACTCTGTCCTTATCACGTTTTAAGGTATGACCCAGATGCAGACAGTGTTGAAGAAACAAAAGTTTATTCCTTAAACAGGGGCAGGCAAACGACAGGTCAAGGCAGGCAGGGGTCAATAATCCAGAGAGGGTGTAAAGGTACAGGACAGCAGGCAGGCTCAGGGTCAGGGTCAGGGCAGGTAGAACAGTCAGAACCGAGAAACTAAACAGGAGCAAGAAACAAACGGGAGCAGGGAAACAAAAGCGCTGGTAGGTTCTACGAACAAAACGAACTGGCAACAGACAAACAGAGAACACAGGTATAAATACACAGGGGATAATGGGGAAGATGGGCGACACCTGGAGGGGGGTGGAGACAAGCACAAAGACAGGTGAAACAGATCAGGGCGTGACAGTCCTTTCATATTTCTCTACTCGGTCCTTTCACATTCCTATCCTCTGCCTACAGAATGTTTACCCTCATATATTGTTTGGAAAATGTACCTTTAGGATTATTTTCACTCATTTGAAGATCATCACCAGTTTGAATTCCCACGATTTATTTAAGTAATAAGTCCCGAGGGGGTGTGGTACATGGCCCAACGCGGAGTGCCTGGATACAGCCCTTAGCCGTGGTATATTGACCATATACCACAATCCCTCAAGGTGCCTTATTGCTATTATAAACTGGTTATCAATGTAATTAGAGCAGTAAAAATAAAGGTTTGCCATACCTGTGGTATACGGTCAGATGTACCACTGCTGTCAGCCAATCAGCATTCAGGGGTCGAACCACCCAGTTTATAATTGTCTGTTAATACCAAATACCTCCTCGTGTCCTGTAGTTCCCCTCGCCAGAGTGGGACACTGTTACTCCAGAGGCCAAGGATCTCATCAACAAGATGTTGACCATCAACCCTGCCAAGCGCATCACAGCCTCGGAGGTTCTCAAACATCCCTGGATCTCAGTGAGTTCAGAGCATTCTCACAATGATCACCTTGTCCAGTAAGATCCGGCCCGGTGTCTAACCTGACATGTCTTTATTTTTTCCTTCTCTCGCTCTCGCTCTCTCTCTCTCTACAGCACCGCTCCACTGTGGCCTCCTGCATGCACAGACAGGAGACGGTGGAGTGCCTGAAAAAGTTCAACGCCAGAAGGAAACTCAAGGTATAGTAAACTTCTGGGAGCAAGATGAAATGTAGATATGATACTGGAACAGTTGATTGTTACTCTCTTTTGACCAGGGTAGGAAAACAATATCAGATTTTCTGGGTCACTAGTGATGGGAGTTTGAGTGACGTTGGAAATGTGATCTATCAAGGTAAAATGGCTTTCATTAAACGAGTCCATGCACGGTTCAAGATGAGAGGACGTCTCTTTGTTTGATTTGTGTGACGTGAAAACGTTATGTAACTACAGCGTTTGTGTTTGAACTTTTCTATGACCCCTTATAGGCACGTCCATTTAATTGTAATTCATTCAGGTTACACTTTACAGAGGAACAAATAGTGACTTTGGAACCATCTGGATACAGATCCTAAAAAATGACAACTTTTTTAAACGATTGGAATACAGATCTCAGAAAGTTGCAACTTTTTTAAACTATTTGAATACAGATCGTATAAAGCAACTACTTAAAAAAATAATTCTCAGGAAGTGACTATTGGATTGGCTGCCTTCAACTAATGGCAGGGCTGTATCTGGAACTGCATGTTGAAGATAGAAATATAATGAATAGAGCACACACAATCTCCTATACCTTTCCAATCTATCTGACAGTCATATTTACACAATACATGTACATCTGAACATTCTGTAAAAGTCCATTCCCCTGAATCAAATCAAATCAAATTTTATTGGTCACATACACATGGTTAGCAGATATTATTACAAGTGCAGCGAAATGCTTATGCTTTTAGATCCAACAATGCAGCAGTATCTAACAGGTAATATCTAACAATTCCACAACAAAACCTAATATATAACAATTCCACAACAAAACCTAATACACACAATCTAGTAGAGGAATGGGATAAGAATATATAAATATAAAATATATGGATGAGCAGTGACAGAGCGGCTAAGATGCAATAGATAGTATAGAATTATCATGTTTTAAGGTATGACCCAGGTGCAGACAGTGTTGAAGAAACTAAAGTGTATTCTTTAAACAGGGGCAGGCAAACGACAGGTCAAGGCAGGCAGGGGTCAATAATCCAGAGAGGGTGTAAGGCACCGGAACAGCAGGCGGGCTCAGGGTCAGGTCAGGCAGAGGTCAGTAATCCAGAGTAGAGGCAATGGTACAGGATGGCAGGCAGGCTCAGGGTCAGGGCTGGCAGGAAAGGTCAAAACCGGGAAACTAGAAAACAGGGACTATAGCAAAGACAGGAGCAAGGTAAAACGCTGGTAGGTTTGAAAGAACAAAGCGAACTGGCCCAGACAGACAGAAAACACAGCTATGAGTACCCAGGGGATAATGGGGAAGATGGGGGACACCTGGAGGGGGTTGGAGACAAGCACAAGGACAGGTGGAATTGATCAGGGTGTGACAAGAATAGATAGTGTAGGATACAGTATACAGTATATACAGTACATATGAGATAAGTAATGCGAGATATGTAAACATTATTAAAGTGGCTACTGTTCCATTTATTAAAGAGGCCAATGATATCAAGTCTGTAGGCAGGCAGCCGCCTCTCTGTGCTAGAGATGGCTGTTTAACAATCTGATGGACTTGAGATATAAGCTGTTTTTCAATCTCTCTATCCCAGCTTTGATGCAGCTGTACTGACCTCGCCTTCTGGATGGAAGCGGGGTGAACAGGTAGAGGCTCGGGTGTTGATTGTCCTTGATTATCTTTTTTGCCTCCTGTGACATCGGGTGTTGTAGGTGTCCTGGAGGGCAGGTAGTTTGCCCCTGGTGATGCGTTGTGCAGACTGCACCAGCCTCTGGAGAGCCCTGCGGTTGTGGGCGGTACAGTTGCCGTACCAGGCGGTGATACAGCCCGATAGGATGCTCTCGATTGTGCACCTGTAAACGTTGGTGAGCGTTTTCAGTGACAAGCCACATTTTTTCAGCCTCCTGAGGTTGAAGATGCGCTGTTGCGGCTTCTTCACCACACTGTCTGTGTGCGTGAACCATTTCAGTTTGTCTGTGATATGTACACAGAGGAACTTAAAACTTTCCACCTTCTCCACTGCTGTCCTGTCGATGTGGATAGGGGGGTGCTTCCTTTGCTCTTTCCTGAAGTCCACGATCATCTCTTGTTTTGATGACATTGAGTGAGAGGTTATTTTCCTGACACCACACTCCAAGGGCCCTCACCTCCTCCCTGTAGGCTGTCTCGTCATTGTTGGTAATCAAGCCTACCACTGTTGTGTCATCAGCAAACTTTTTTTCTTATTTTTAATATTTTTTAACCCCAATTTTGTGGTATCCAATTGATATTTACAGTCTTGTCTCATCGCTGCAACTCCCGTACGGACTCGGGAGAGGCGAAGGTCGAGAGCAGTACATCCTCTGAAACACAACCCAACCAAGCCGCACTGCTTCTTGACACAATTCCCACTTAACCCGGAAGCCAGCCACACCAATATGTTGGAGGAAACACCGTACACCTGGCAACCATGTCAGCGTGCACTGCGCCCGGCCTGCCACAGGATTCGCTAGTGCGCGATGGGACAAACCCTCCCCTAACCCGGACGATGCTGGGCCAATTGTGCGCCGCCCCATGGGTTGCCCGGTTGCGGCCAGCTGCGACAGAGCCTGGACTCGAGCCCAGAATCTCTCGTGGCACAGCTAGCACTGCGATGCAGTGCCTTAGACCACTACGCCACTCGGGAAGCCATCTGCAAACTTGATGATTGAGTTGGAGGTGTGCATGGCCACGCAGTCATGGGTGAACAGGGAGTACAGGAGAGGGCTGAGAATGCATCCTTGTGGGGCCCCAGTGTTGAGGATCAGCGGGGTGGAGATGTTGTTTCCTACCTTCACCACCTGGGGGCGGTCCGTCAGGAAGTCCAGGACCCAGTTGCACAGGGCAGGGTCAAGACCCAGGGACTCAAGCTTAATGATGAGTTTGGAGGGTACTATGGTTGAATGCTGAGCTGTAGTAAATGAACAGCATTCTTACATAGGTATTCCTCTTGTCCAGATGGGATAGGGCAGTGTGCAGTGTGATGGCGATTGCATCACCTGTGGACCTATTGGGGCGGTAAGCAAATGTGGGTCTAGGGTGACAGGTAGGGTGGAGGGGATATGATCCTTGACTAGTCTCTCAAAGTACTTCATGATGACAGAAATGAGTGCAACTAGTCATTTAGTTCAGTTACCTTGGCTTTCATTGGAACAGGAACAATGGTGGCCATCTTGAAGCATGTGGGAACAACAGACTGGGATAGGGATTGATTGAATATGTCCGTAAACACACCAGCCAGTTGGTCTGCTCATGCTATGAGGATGCGGCTAGGGATGCAGTCTTTGCCGGCAGCCTTGCGAGGGTTAACACGTTTAAATGTTTTACTCACGTCGGCCAGGGAGTAGGAGAGCTCACAGTTTTTGGTAGTGGGCCTCGTCGTTGGCACTGTATTGTCCTCAAAGCGAGCAAAGAAGTTGTTTAATTTGTCTGGAAGCAAGATGTTGATGTCCGCGACGGGGCTGGTTTTCTCTTTGTAATTGTGATTGTCTGTAGACCCTGCCACATACGTCCATTGCCCCAGGTGTACATAATCAAGTCAAACCAATTAACCAATTACATGTTGTACAGATAAGTATAAATACATTGTGATGCTCAACTACTGTGTGACTCTTTCAACATGCCACTGAAAAGATTGAAAGCTGGATTTCATTTTATGATACCTGAAAATACTGCAGAGTCATTCAAAGCCATTTGCAAAGTTCAAGTTGGATGTTTAGCAAAAACAACTTTGAAACTATTTGTCCATTTGAGGGTAAGTGTTCTCAACCACACGCTATGCAGTCCTTTAGCTGTAGTTGATTCAAGAAGGCAATTTTGGGATATTTATTTTCCTTTCGACACTTAATAGACATATTGTGTTACTGTTAGCCTCTTCAGTAACACTTAACATTAAACTGTTCTTGCGCCTGTGTAATAAAACAAAATTACTTTTGGAGCAACTTTTTATTAGCACGTTGTTAACATAATACTTTGGTAATTGCATTTTAATCGCATAGCAATGAGCTGAGAGTTTGCAACTACTGTACACAAGAGGAATAGTGACTGTTCCTTATTCCACTTATGCAATAACTCCATCATTATGCAATTATAAAGCAATTTCCACAGTCCAATGTAACAACAATGTTGCTATTGTCACAAATTTACCAGACATGTGTAAGTACTTGAGGTGTTACTGTATGTCTCACTCATTATGAAAATATATCTGTTTTTCATTTTGAAGCCGCACAAGTGGTACACTTTAATGTTGAGGTGATTCCATGCCCATTGTGTATTTCATTCTAAGCTATAGGCTATATTAAAAGGAATATCCAAGACCCCTCCAAACCATGTGCTCATGATCATATATTTAGACTGACTCACTGTTGTAGTTTCTGGTTCTTCATCATATATTTGGCAGCCATCAAATACATATGTTTTGGTTTTCAAATCACTTGCATATATTCAAATACCTTCAGAAAATGTGTGAGACCTGTATTTGAGTATCAAAGAAAATAGTGGCCTTTTAGTTGAAACTCTATCTAAACTATATTAGACTACCTTTTCAAATAAACTACAAAATACAATTATGTTCTGCCCAGGTCTGATCTACACACACAACGGCAGTGTGACATTGTTCATGCAGTAATATCAAATGCTTTTTAAATTGAGTTTTGCCAATTATTTGCCAATGTAAACGTTTTTATTTGGTGCTGTTAAGACATAACAACTGTGACAGTACTCTAGGTTATTCCCTTGACAGTAAGCAACAATCTAAACTGTTGAAATTACATGTAAGCAAGCTAATCAAGCTGTTGATAATATATTCCAGCCAAGCTTGGTTGCCAAGAACACGGTGGCATTATAAAATGTACTTTTTAATGAATCCTTTTTTTATTTTTTATTTCTTATGTAACAATCCATCTCTTCTTATCAGGGTGCCATTCTCACCACCATGTTGGCGACTCGGAACTTCTCAGGTAAGTCCTGTAGAGGTGCCTTGTCAGAACGGTCCTCCTCTCCCTTCTGGAGTGAGAGTGGGCTCATTAATACTAATTATATATGACATTTGTCAGACTTTCTATCCAAAGAGACTTACAGTCACGGATGCATAACATTTCTACATACGGGTGGTCCCAGGAATGGAACCCACTATCCTGACATTGCAAGCTCCATGCAAGCTCCATGTTGCAAGCTCCATATCAACGGAGCTACAGACTAGAGAACTGCTTAACAGTGTCCCTAGGGAGGTCACTATTCTAGAGGAGTGACATGGGCTCAGGAGGCTGGCCCTAGACTGGGGGACTCCAAGCCCATGGAGCAGGAAGATGGCTGGTCCTAGACTGGCGGGCTCCAAGCCCATGGAGCAGGGAGGAGGCTGGCCCTAGATTGGGTGGCTCCAAGCCCATGGAGCAGGGAGGAGGCTGGTCCTAGACTGGGTGGCTCCAAGCCCATGGAGCAGGGAGGAGGCTGGTCCTAGACTGGGGGGGCTCCAAGTGCATGGAGCAGGGAGGAGGCTGGTCCTAGACTGGGGGGCTCCAAGCCCATGGAGCAGGGAGGAGGCTGGTCCTAGACTGGAGGGCTCCAAGCCCATGGAGCAGGGAGGAGGCTGGTCCTAGACTGGGGGGCTCCAAGCCCATGGAGCAGGGAGGAGGCTGGTCCTAGACTGGGTGGCTCCAAGCCCATGGAGCAGGGAGGAGGCTGGTCCTAGACTGGAGGGCTCCAAGCCCATGGAGCAGGGGGGAGGCTGGTCCTAGACTGGGTGGCTCCAAGCCCATGGAGCAGGGAGGAGGCTGGTCCTAGACTGGAGGGCTCCAAGCCCATGGAGCAGGGAGGAGGCTGGTCCTAGACTGGAGGGCTCCAAGCCCATGGAGCAGGGAGGAGATGATGACAGCTTGTAGACTCACTGGTCATGTATCAAGACACTTCCCCATGCCAATTGACACTCCCCTGTCCGACACTCCGATCGTTACAACACACTAATTCACGGTCACAAGTTAGAATGATGTCTGGGATGTCTGTTCAAAACTGACACAAGATGGCCAAGTTGTGCTTCGACTGTAAATCAATAGCTGAACGGTGATAGGGACCATGGAATAGCCTGGCCATCTGCTTACAAACACTAGTTATCACAATGTACATTTGCTGCTTGACAAATGTGCATGTGTTATTATCATTACAGCCCACTTACTGTGGCTGAGCCATCTGCTATTGGGTCCTCAGTCCCTCCATGACTTCACTCAGATGGGCCGTGGAATCCACCACTGCAGGTGGAACATACAGTATTATGTGGGTATGGACCCATCCCTATGTCGCTGTTATCTGAAATGTTTTGTCAAAATCCTCTACATTCTTATACTCCCCTTGGCTGCAAGGAAGGGCCAGCTGAGATGAAGGAGTCACAGTGCAACGCTGTTAGAAAATAAAGAGGATGGAGTTCCCTCTGGCGTGTAGCCTTGTGTGTCTTTGGCAGGCTCCCGCTACACCATAAGGTCAATATAGGCACTCTCACAGTCTCACAGACTCAGAGATGGAGGGATCCCCTTCAAAGCCCACAGTTTACACATCCCTACCAATCTCCAACCAGCGTAATATAATTGTTCTCCTCTCAGAACTCCACATAATCACTCATATTACATGTGTGGACCTGAAATGGACAAGGACAATAATAGCAGCAAGGGGTCATCTTTAAATGGGTAGGCATTCTCATACCAATGAGGAATAGACCCCCCCCACTTGCCAGGGAATTTTGTCCGAAAGCCAAGCCCCATAAGACCGACCCTGGAGGACCGTAAAACCATCTCAGCACCTCTAAGCACCACCATTCATCTTTCATTTTCCGCTCTCCACTCTATCTTTACCCTCCAGATAGCCGTGGAGAACCACAGTCCACAGATTTACAGCAAGGTTGCAGCCTTATGCCTGTTTATAAAGTCCTCACTGTTCAGATAGTATGGCTGGAGCCAAATCTGCCCTTTCAGCTTTTAATGGCTGTTTTACTAATCCTATTGACTCCTATTATGCTTTTGGGTGGGTCAGAAGTGCTGTGTAACTGCTGGTTGAGGGCCACATTCACTTTTAAAATGATTAGAGTGGAGAGGGCTTGGGGTTCCCAGAGCCAGTCCATTGCAGACCAGGGGGACACCCATCAGCATATAGCCACACTCCCAGCAACAGGGGAGAGTGGGGTCATGGAGCCAGGGGTCTGGGGGGCCAGGGGGGCTAGGAATCAGGCTACACCCCAGCTGACAAGAGGCCATGCGCCACACGGCCCCCTGTCCCCACAAGGGCAAAAATTAGTCGTCATGTTGAAGAAAATAGGGAGGACACACCCTGGTTCAGCTCTCAGAGAGAGGACAGAACATGATTCCAGCTCAGAGACCAGGAGGAAGAGAGGACGTGAAGATGATAGGTAGAAGGATCGGTAACAAACTCTAGGGGAACAACAGGACGTGGTGTACTGTACGGGTCATAGCCAAACTTTATAGAGTGATTGAGCAGGGCTGGAATGTGCCCATTCTTTCTCCCTATCTCAAGTGCTCCTCTATCCCTCTCACCCACCGGCAAGCCTCTGTAGCAGAGCCCAGTCTGGACCTCTCTCACCCACCGGCAAGCCTCTGTAGCAGAGCAGTCTGGACCTCTCTCACCCACCGGCAAGCCTCTGTAGCAGAGCAGTCTGGACCTCTCTCACCCACCGGCCAGCCTCTGTAGCAGAGCCCAGTCTGGACCTCTCTCACCCACCGGCAAGCCTCTGTAGCAGAGCCCAGTCTGGACCTCTCTCACCCACCGGCCAGCCTCCGTAGCAGAGCAGTCTGGACCTCTCTCACCCACCGGCCAGCCTCTGTAGCAGAGCAGTCTGGACCTCTCTCACCCACCGGCCAGCCTCCGTAGCAGAGCAGTCTGGACCTCTCTCACCCCCCGGCCAGCCTCCGTAGCAGAGCAGTCTGGACCTCTCTCACCCACTGGCCAGCCTCTGTAGCAGAGCAGTCTGGACCTCTCTCACCCACCGGCCAGCCTCCGTAGCAGAGCAGTCCGGACCTCTCTCACCCACCGGCCAGCCTCTGTAGCAGAGCAGTCTGGACCTCTCTCAGCCTCTGTAGCAGAGCAGTCTGGATCTCTCTCAGCCTCTGTAGCAGGTCTGGACATCTCTCAGCCTCTGTAGCAGAGCAGTCGGGATCCCTGGTGTTACATTATAGTGTGAACCATTGGGAATTTGAGTTTTTCTTATTTTATGGTGCTTAATTTCCCTAAAAACTATTGTTTGACCAGTTGAATGACCTGAGAGAATCTTCAACAAGCCGCTGGGTTTGGATACTCCTAGTGACTCTTCGGCAATATGACCGTCTCATTGAGTTTTTAATCAGTGGAGAACAGGAAGAGGGCTTGATTTGAATAAAATATTATATTTTGTTTCCCAGGAGACTTATGGATCTGATTTTCTAAAATGTTATTTTACCTCTTTCCATTTGACTGAGACTGTTGGCCTTTGCCCTCCTCTTTCCATTTGACTGAGACTGTTGGCCTTCGCCCTCCTCTTTCCATTTGACTGAGACTGTTGGCCTTGCCCTTTGCCCTCCTCTTTTCATTTGACTGAGACTGTTGGCCTTCGCCCTCCTCTTTTCATTTGACTGAGACTGTTGGCCTTTGGCCTCCACTTTTAATTTGACTGAGACTGTTGGCCATGCCTTTTACCCTCCTCTTTTCATTTGACTGAGACTGTTGGCCATGCCTTTGCCCTCCTCTTTTCATTTGACTGAGACTGTTGGCCTTTGCCCTCCTCTTTTCATTTGACTGAGACTGTTGGCCTTCGCCCTCCTCTTTTCATTTGACTGAGACTGTTGGCCATGCCTTTTACCCTCCTCTTTTCATTTGACTGAGACTGTTGGCCATGCCTTTGCCCTCCTCTTTTCATTTGACTGAGACTGTTGGCCTTCGCCCTCCTCTTTTCATTTGACTGAGACTGTTGGCCTTGCCCTTTGCCCTCCTCTTTTCATTTGACTGAGACTGTTGGCCTTTGCCCTCCTCTTTTCATTTGACTGAGACTGTTGGCCTTCGCCCTCCTCTTTTCATTTGACTGAGATTGTTGGCCTTCGCCCTCCTCTTTTCATTTGACTGAGACTGTTGGCCTTCGCCCTCCTCTTTTCATTTGACTGAGACTGTTGGCCATGCCCTTCGCCCTCGTCTTTTGGGCGTTAGTGCCCTTTTTCATCATCCTGTTTCTCTTTGTGTCCCGCGCAGGAGGTAACAAGGCCAACAAGAAGACTGATGGTGTGAAGGTAGGGCTCCAGCTCCACAGGGTTCTCTTCTCACCGTGCAGTAAGCCTGGCCTGGAGGAGGACTTTTGGGGTATATTACACCCGCTGTCCATGAAACATGATTTAAAAATGTGGCCGTTATTCAACATTTTGTGAAAGTTGAAAGCTATTTTCACCTTCTCTGCAAAACTGAATAAATCAAACATGCTCTTTGAAAAGGTAACATCACAGATCCAAGTAGTCAATGGGATTGTGGGAGTTTCAATGTCTGCTCCATTCTCTCTGAACACACCGGATGGCCCCACCCAAAGCGTGTCCTCCAGTCCAGTCCAGTCCCAGGACAGTACTATGAGATAGGTATCTAATGGGATTAGTGCTTTGACAGTTAATCTGTATCAAAGCCAGTAGGAGAGTCTGTCTGTTTATTTGTGTTGTTTGTGAGTGTTCCACTATTATAAGTGTGTTTCTGTAAGTTAGTCTGTGTGAGTTACTATATACATGTATCAGGGATAGGCTCCACTGGTGGAACTCCCCCAGTTCCCGCTGGGGCCTTAAGGAGCAGCCAGTCCAGTCCTGGGTGTCTGATACTGGGATTAGTGAGGCATGCTGCTGGCCACACAGCCCTGCCAGCTCTGCCTTATCAAAGACATTCCTCCCTGACCACAGCCCTGCCAGCTCTGCCTTATCAAAGACATTCCTCCCTGACCACAGCCCTGCCAGCTCTGCCTTATCAAAGACATTCCTCCCGGACCACAGCCTCGCCAGCTCTGCCTTATCAAAGACATTCCTCCCTGACCACAGCCCTGCCAGCTCAGCCTTATCAAAGACATTCCTCCCTGACCACAGCCCTGCCAGCTCTGCTTTATCAAAGACATTCCTCCCTGACCACAGCCCA